>NC_091462.1:1888851-1897104 GCF_027789765.1 Dendropsophus ebraccatus
AGCCTCCCCCCGGTCCAGTCTATATACACATATACAGCCTCCCCCAGGTCCTGTCTATATACACAACGTCCACAGCCTCCCCCAGGTCCTGTCTATATACACATATACAGCCTCCCCCAGGTCCTACAGCCTCCCCAGGTCCTGTCTATATACACATATACAGCCTCCCCCAGGTCCTGTCTATATACACATATACAGCCTCCCCCAGGTCCAGTCTATATACACATATACAGCCTCCCCCAGGTCCAGTCTATATACACATATACAGCCTCCCCAGGTCCTGTCTATATACACATATACAGCCTCCCCCAGGTCCTATATATATATATACACACACACATATACAGCCTCCCCCAGGTCCTGTCTATATACACACATATACAGCCTCCCCCAGGTCCAGTCTATATACACATATACAGCCTCCCCCAGGTCCTGTCTATATACACATACAGCCTCCCCCAGGTCCAGTCTATATACACATATACAGCCTCCCCAGGTCCTGTCTATATACACATATACAGCCTCCCCCAGGTCCAGTCTATATACACATATACAGCCTCCCCCAGGTCCTGTCTATATACACATATACAGCCTCCCCCAGGTCCAGTCTATATACACATATACAGCCTCCCCCAGGTCCTGTCTATATACACATATACAGCCTCCCCCAGGTCCTATCTATATACACATATACAGCCTCCCCCAGGTCCTGTCTATATACACATATACAGCCTCCCCCAGGTCCTGTCTATATACACATATACAGCCTCCCCCAGGTCCAGTCTATATACACATATACAGCCTCCCCCAGGTCCTGTCTATATACACATATACAGCCTCCCCCAGGTCCTGTCTATATACACATATACAGCCTCCCCCAGGTCCTGTCTATATACACATATACAGCCTCCCCCAGGTCCTGTCTATATACACATATACAGCCTCCCCCAGGTCCAGTCTATATACACATATACAGCCTCCCCCAGGTCCTATCTATATACACATATACAGCCTCCCCCAGGTCCTATATATATACACACATATACAGCCTCCCCCAGGTCCTGTCTATATACACATATACAGCCTCCCCCAGGTCCTGTATATATATATATATATACAGCCTCCCCCAGGTCCTGTCTGTAACTCACCTCTTCATAGAAGCCGATCAGATTAGTCTGACAGGACCGATCCCTCATAAATCCCCCCCCCCCCCCATACTGGTGCTGCGTCATAAGATTGTTTTCATTAAGATACACCAGTATACATCTCTTATATATTATACCCCAGTATACATCTTATATATTATACCCCAGTATATATCTCTTATATATTATACCCCAGTATACATCTCTTATATATTATACCCCAGTATACATCTCTTATATATTATACCCCAGTATACATCTCTTATATATTATACCCCAGTATACATCTCTTATATATTATACCCCAGTATACACATCTTATATATTATACCCCAGTATATATCTCATATATTATACCCCAGTATACATCTCTTATATATTATACCCCAGTATACATCTCTTCTATATTATACCCCAGTATACATCTTATATATTATACACCAGTATACATCTCTTATATATTATACCCCAGTATACATCTCATATATTATACCCCAGTATACATCTCTTCTATATTATACCCCAGTATACATCTCTTATATATTATACCCCAGTATACATCTCTTATATATTATACCCAGTATACATCTCTTATATATTATACCCCAGTATACATCTCTTATATATTATACCCCAGTATACATCTCTTATATATTATACCCCAGTATACATCTCTTATATATTATACCCCAGTATACATCTCTTCTATATTATACCCCAGTATACATCTCTTATATATTATACCCCAGTATACATCTCTTATATATTATACCCCAGTATACATCTCTTATATATTATACCCCAGTATACATCTCTTATATATTATACCCCAGTATACATCTCTTATATATTATACCCCAGTATACATCTCTTATATATTATACCCCAGTATACATCTCTTATATATTATACCCCAGTATACATCTCTTATATATTATACCCCAGTATACATCTCTTATATATTATACCCCAGTATAGCATCTCTTATATATTATACCCCAGTATACATCTCTTATATATTATACTCCAGTATACACCTCTTATATAGTATACCCCAGTATACATCTCTTATATATTATACCCCAGTATACATCTCTTATATATTATACCCCAGTATACATCTCTTATATATTATACCCCAGTATACATCTCTTATATATTATACCCCAGTATACATCTCTTCTATATTATACCCCAGTATACATCTCTTATATATTATACACCAGTATACATCTCTTACAAACCCCTCAAATACTTTACCTACTATAGATGTTAGACTTACAGGCCTGTAGTTTCCAGCATCGCTCTTTGACCCCTTCTTGAATATTGGTACCACATTAGCTATGCGCCAATCCTGTGGAACAATCCCTGTCGTAATAGAATCTATAAATATTAGGAATATCTGTCTGTCTAACACAGTACTCAATTCCTGCAGTACTCTAGGATGGATACCTTCTGGGCCCGGTGACTTATGGATTTTAATGTTTTTAAGGCGTCTCCCCACTTCTTGTTGTGTTAGGCAGGTGAGATTTATGGGAGGATTTATATTATCCCTAGTCATGTCCTCTGTTAAGGGATTCTCCTCTGTGAATACAGTAGAGAAGAATGTATTTAGTAGATTGGCCTTTTCCTCTTCCCCCTCCACCATTACACCCAGATAATTTTTGAGGGGACCAACATTTTCGGTTTTAAGTCTTTTGTTATTTATATAAGTGAAGAACATTTTGGGATTCCTATTACTTTCTGTGGCTATCCTTCTTTCTGTTGCTATTTTTGCTTCTTTTATCTGTTTTTTTTACACATCCTATTCTTCTGTCTATAGTCGCTCCATGCTTCCCCACTACCATCTTGTTTTAGTAGTCTGACTGCTTGTTTCTTATCATTTATTGCCCCCCTTACAGCTGAAGTTACCACATTGGATTTCTCCTATTTCTACTACTTGTATTCCCATATGGTACAGTATGTGTCCTTCACATGATCTACCCAGGATGCTCTTACCTATGTCCCCGGGGTCCTCTCTTATATCTCAGGGCAGTGTCCCCCCAGTCTATGTCCCCGGGGTCCTCTCTTATATCTCAGGGCAGTGTCCCCCCAGTCTATGTCCCCGGGGTCCTCTCTTATATCTCAGGGCAGTGTCCCCCAGTCTATGTCCCCGGGGTCCTCTCTTATATCTCAGGGCAGTGTCCCCCCAGTCTATGTCCCCGGGGTCCTCTCTTATATCTCAGGGCAGTGTCCCCCCAGTCTATGTCCCCGGGGTCCTCTCTTATATCTCAGGGCAGTGTCCCCCCAGTCTATGTCCCCGGGGTCCTCTCTTATATCTCAGGGCAGTGTCCCCCCAGTCTATGTCCCCGGGGTCCTCTCTTATATCTCAGGGCAGTGTCCCCCCAGTCTATGTCCCCGGGGTCCTCTCTTATATCTCAGGCAGTGTCCTCCCAGTCTATGTCCCCGGGGTCCTCTCTTATATCTCAGGGCAGTGTCCCCCCAGTCTATGTCCCCGGGGTCCTCTCTTATATCTCAGGGCAGTGTCCCCCCAGTCTATGTCCCCGGGGTCCTCTCTTATATCTCAGGGCAGTGTCCCCCCAGTCTATGTCCCCGGGTCCTCTCATATCTCAGGGCAGTGTCCCCCCCAGTCTATGTCCCCGGGGTCCTCTCTTAAATCTCAGGGCAGTGTCCCCCCAGTCTATGTCCCCGGTGTCCTCTCTTATATCTCAGGGCAGTGTCCCCCCAGTCTATGTCCCCGGGGTCCTCTCTAATATCTCAGGGCAGTGTCCCCCCCAATCTATGTCCCCGGGGTCCTCTCTTATATCTCAGGGCAGTGTCCCCCCAGTCTATGTCCCCGGGGTCCTCTCTAATATCTCAGGGCAGTGTCCCCCCCAATCTATGTCCCCGGGGTCCTCTCTTATATCTCAGGGCAGTGTCCCCCCAGTCTATGTCCCCGGGGTCCTCTCTTATATCTCAGGGCAGTGTCCCCCAGTCTATGTCCCCGGTGTCCTCTCTTATATCTCAGGGCAATGTCCCCGGGGTCCTCTCTTATATCTCAGGGCAGTGTCCCCCCAGTCTATGTCCCCGGGGTCCTCTCTTATATCTCAGGGCAGTGTCCCCCCAGTCTATGTCCCCGGGGTCCTCTCATATCTCAGGGCAGTGTCCCCCCAGTCTATGTCCCCGGGGTCCTCTCTTATATCTCAGGGCAGTGCCCCCCCCAGTCTATGTCCCCGGGGTCCTCTTATATCTCAGGGCGGTGTCCCAGTCTATGTCCCCGGAGTCCTCTCATATCTCAGGGCAGTGTCCCCCCAGTCTATGTCCCCGGTGTCCTCTCTTATATCTCAGGGCAGTGCCCCCCCCAGTCTATGTCCCCGGGGTCCTCTCTTATATCTCAGGGCAGTGTCCCCCCAATCTATGTCCCCGGGGTCCTCTCATATCTCAGGGCAGTGTCTATGTCCCCGGGGTCCTCTCTTATATCTCAGGGCAGTGTCCCCCCAGTCTATGTCCCCGGGGTCCTCTCTTATATCTCAGGGCAGTGTCCCCCCAGTCTATGTCCCCGGGGTCCTCTCTTATATCTCAGGGCAGTGTCCCCCCCAGTCTATGTCCCCGGGGTCCTCTCTTATATCTCAGGGCAGTGTCCCCCCAGTCTATGTCCCCGGGGTCCTCTCATATCTCAGGGCAGTGTCCCCCCAGTCTATGTCCCCGGGGTCCTCTCTTATATCTCAGGGCAGTGTCCCCCCAGTCTATGTCCCCGGGGTCCTCTCAGTTTTTGGAAATTAGCCTTCCTGAAATGTAAGTTTTTTGTAGCCCCTCTAGTAGTCATTTTATTGAAGGATAATTGAAAACTTACAATGTTATGGTGACTATTACCTAGGTGACCCCCCCCCCCCCCACCTCTATTTTTGATATTGTCGGGCCTATTGGTTAGATCAGGTCCAGGAGTGCCCCCCCTCTTTTTGGTTCCTGTACTAGTTGGGAAAGGTAATTATATCTTACTATTTCCAGTCAGGGCCGTTTTAATACACTGGTGGGCCCGATGCAAAGGCCTTAACAGTGGGCCCCCCTCCTTTTGGAACTCCACACCCCTCACCCCACCCCCGAACCCATAGTTTTCGGAATCGGTGCTCCACAAACAGTATATTATCCAGAAAGTGCCCCCACACTGTATTAAGAGCCCGGGTACATACAGTAGTTCTCTTATAACACTATTTTCACCATACAGGGATTACTTATTGCCCCAAAACTGCCTCAACAAAACAGAAAGATTTCACCAATGATACCATTACATAATACCGCCACACCATGACCCCTAACACTACAACCCTATAACAGTGCAGTTACATCTAGGCACTGTGAATGCTGAAGTCCCCAGAACCCCAGAAGCATGGAGGGGTGAGTGTTACGCTATGTTCCTACATTGCAATTTTTTTTTAACATAAGTGCATTCAAAGTGCCTAGATGTAACCTAGATGTCTCTGCACTTTATGGGTGCTCTTTACTGTCTCTTTAAGAACTGTTCAGTAAAGCATTCAAGTGGTTAAGTTAACCTGTGGTTTATCTGCACTGCATCTACAATCTTTAAAGAGTGAGTGGTTGGGATCCAGGGAGGGTATACACAGTGTATACACAGCGTACATACATATATACCAGCAGTGTATACACAGCACATATACATATATACCAGCAGTGTATACACAGCGTACATACATATATACCAGCAGTGCATACACAGTGTACATACATATATACCAGCAGTGTATACACAGTGTACATACATATATACCAGCAGTGTATACACAGCCCACATACATATATACCAGCAGTGCATACACAGTGTACATACATATATACCAGCAGTGTATACACAGTGTACATACATATATACCAGCAGTGTATACACCGCAAACATACATATATACCAGCAGTGTATACACAGCCCACATACATATATACCAGCAGTGTATACACAGCACATATACATATATACCAGCAGTGTATACACAGCGTACATATACATATATACCAGCAGTGTATACACAGCGTACATACATATATACCAGCAGTGTATACACAGCCCACATACATATATACCAGCAGTGTATACACAGTGTACATACATATATACCAGCAGTGTATACACCGCACACATACATATATACCAGCAGTGTATACACAGCACACATACATATATACCAGCAGTGTATACACAGCACACATACATATATACCAGCAGTGTATACACAGCGTACATACATATATACCAGCAGTGTATACACAGCACACATACATATATACCAGCAGTGTATACACAGCACACATACATATATACCAGCAGTGTATACACAGCACACATACATATATACCAGCAGTGTATACACAGCGTACATACATATATACCAGCAGTGTATACACAGCGTACATACATATATACCAGCAGTGTATACACAGCACACATATACCAGCAGTGTATACACAGCCCACATACATATATACCAGCAGTGTATACACAGCCCACATACATATATACCAGCAGTGTATACACAGCCAACATACATATATACCAGCAGTGTATACACAGCCCACATACATATATACCAGCAGTGTATACACAGCACATATACATATATACCAGCAGTGTATACACAGCCCACATACATATATACCAGCAGTGTATACACAGCCCACATACATATATACCAGCAGTGTATACACAGCATACATACATATATACCAGCAGTGTATACACAGCCCACATACATATATACCAGCAGTGTATACACAGCCCACATACATATATACCAGCAGTGTATACACAGCCCACATACATATATACCAGCAGTGTATACACAGCCCACATACATATATACCAGCAGTGTATACACAGCATACATACATATATACCAGCAGTGTATACACAGCCCACATACATATATACCAGCAGTGTATACACAGCCCACATACATATATACCAGCAGTGTATACACAGCACACATACATATATACCAGCAGTGTATACACAGCACACATACATATATACCAGCAGTGTATACACAGCCCACATACATTTATACCAGCAGTGTATACACAGCCCACATACATATATACCAGCAGTGTATACACAGCCAACATACATATATACCAGCAGTGTATACACAGCCCACATACATATATACCAGCAGTGTATACACAGCGTACATACATATATACCAGCAGTGTATACACAGCGTACATACATATATACCAGCAGTGTATACACAGCACACATACATATATACCAGCAGTGTATACACAGCCCACATAAAAGCTGTGACCAGCATCCCCTTTACCCATGCTTTATAGTTGATCACCTCTCCTGGGGGGGGAGGACAAGGAAGATGATAACCTATAAAGGACGAGAAGGTGCAATGGTAACGAACTATAAAAGCATGGGTCCCACTTCATCACCTTATCCCTCAATGCTTTATAGTTAAACTCTCCTGGTTCTGATCAGAAGTCTGAGAAAGCTGGGGCTGAAATGGTAACCATATTTATCTATAAGTTATACAGAGGAGTGGTAAATTTCATGTCCAGTCACACAAATGAGGACCTGACAGGACTGGATTATCAGTAATAAAGGAGCAGTGGTGGCTGCCCCAGATTGGTCACTCAGGCACCTGGGAAAGCTGAGTGATACAGGCTGCCAGCTGACAGGTAGCTAAAGCTATTGACATTAAAACTTTAAACTCTTTCCCAGGCTCCTGAATGGTATACCCACATAAAGATAGGGGGAAGGTGAAGCAGACATGGTATCACTTAGCTTATCTGTGATCAGGGAAAGCTGGATGATAACAGGAGAGGGGTGCTGGGGCTAGCGGGCAAAGCGAAAGAGATCCATCCAATCACATAGCAGCCTGTTACCAAGTGCCCAGAGGCGGCAGAAAGAGAATCCAGCCGTATTAGTGCTAATGTTCTTCTGACCTGGAGCTTGTACCACAGCAGCTGGGAGGTGGGGGGAGACAACAAGCAGGTAAGCAGATGGCGGCAATGGGTATCAATCAGCAAGAAGAGCACAGCACACCGGGCCCCTGTGGGTGCAGCTGTATGGTACAGGGAGGGGGGGAGAGGGGAAGAGGGGGGAAGAGGGGGG
>NC_091462.1:1897304-2070301 GCF_027789765.1 Dendropsophus ebraccatus
CCCCCCCATAATAATGACGTCCCCCCTGCTTTCCTGTATATATTTGGGTAGTTATAGTCCCCCATAATAATGACGTCCCCCTGCTTTCCTGTATATATTGGGGTAGTTTATAGTCCCCCATAATAATGACGTCCCCCTGCTTTCCTGTATATATTGGGGTAGTTATAGCCACCCCCCATAATAATGACTTCCCCACTGCTTTCCTGTATATATTGGGTAGTTATAGGCCCCCATAATAATGACGTCCCCCTGCTTTCCTGTATATATTGGGGTAGTTATAGTCCCCCATAATAATGACTTCCCCCTGCTTTCCTGTATATATTGGGTAGTTATAGCCCCCCCCCCCCATAATAATGACATCACTCTGCTTTCCTGTATGTATTTGGGTAGTTATAGTCCCCCATAATAATGACGTCCCCCTGCTTTCCTGTATATATTGGGTAGTTATAGTCCCCCATAATAATGACTTCCCCCTGCTTTCCTGTATATATTGGGGTATAGCCCCCCCCCCATAATAATGACGTCCCCCTGCTTTCCTGTATATATTTGGGTAGTTATAGTACCCCATAATAATGACTCCCCCTGCTTTCCTGTATATATTGGGTAGTTATAGTCCCCCATAATAATGACTCCCCCCTGCTTTCCTGTATATATTGGGTAGTTATAGTCCCCCCCCCATAATAATGAGGTCACTCTGCTTTCCTGTATATATTGGGTAGTTATAGTCCCCCATAATAATGACGTCCCCCTGCTTTCCTATATATATTTGGGTAGTTATAGTCCCCCATAATAATGACGTCCCCCTGCTTTCCTGTATATATTGGGTAGTTATAGTCCCCCATAATAATGACTCCCCCTGCTTTCCTGTATATATTGGGTAGTTATAGTCCCCCATAATAATGACGTCCCACTGCTTTCCTGTATATATTGGGGTAGTTATAGTCCCCCATAATAATGACTTCCCCCTGCTTTCCTGTATATATTGGGTAGTTATAGCCCCCCCCCCCCCCCCCCCATAATAATGACGTCCCCCTGCTTTCCTGTATATATTTGGGTAGTTATAGTCCCCCATAATAATGACTTCCCCCTGCTTTCCTGTATATATTTGGGTAGTTATAGTCCCCCATAATAATGACTTCCCCCCTGCTTTCCTGTATATATTGGGGTATAGCCCCCCCCCCATAATAATGAGGTCACTCTGCTTTCCTGTATATATTGGGTAGTTATAGTCCCCCATAATAATGACTTCCCCCTGCTTTCCTGTATATATTGGGTAGTTATAGTCCCCCATAATAATGACTTCCCCCTGCTTTCCTGTATATATTGGGGTATAGCCCCCCCCCCATAATAATGACGTCCCCCTGCTTTCCTGTATATATTTGGGTAGTTATAGTCCCCCATAATAATGACTTCCCCCTGCTTTCCTGTATATATTGGGTAGTTATAGCCCCCCCCCCCCATAATAATGAGGTCACTCTGCTTTCCTGTATATATTTGGGTAGTTATAGTCCCCCCATAATAATGACGTCCCCCTGCTTTCCTGTATATTTGGGTAGTTATAGTCCCCCATAATAATGACGTCCCCCTGCTTTCCTGTATATATTGGGTAGTTATAGTCCCCCATAATAATGACTTCCCCCTGCTTTCCTGTATATATTGGGGTATAGCCCCCCCCCCATAATAATGACGTCCCCCTGCTTTCCTGTATATATTGGGTAGTTATAGCCCCCCCCCCCCCATAATAATGACGTCCCCCTGCTTTCCTGTATATATTGGGTAGTTATAGTCCCCCCCCCCATAATAATGACGTCCCCCTGCTTTCCTGTATATATTTGGGTAGTTATAGTCCCCCATAATAATCACGTCCCCCTGCTTTCCTGTATATATTGGGTAGTTATAGTCCCCCATAATAATGACGTCCCCCTGCTTTCCTGTATGTATTTGGGTAGTTATAGTCCCCCATAATAATGACTTCCCCCTGCTTTCCTGTATATATTTGGGTAGTTATAGTCCCCCCATAATAATGACTTCCCCCTGCTTTCCTGTATATATTTGGGTAGTTATAGTCCCCCATAATAATGACTTCCCCCTGCTTTCCTGTATATATTTGGGTAGTTATAGTCCCCCATAATAATGACTTCCCCCTGCTTTCCTGTATATATTTGGGTAGTTATAGTCCCCCATAATAATGACATCCCCCTGCTTTCCTGTATATATTGGGTAGTTATAGTCCCCCATAATAATGACGTCCCCCTGCTTTCCTGTATATATTGGGTAGTTATAGTCCCCCATAATAATGACGTCCTCCTGCTTTCCTGTATATATTGGGTAGTTATAGCCCCCCCCCCCCCCCCATAATAATGACTTCCCCCTGCTTTCCTGTATATATTGGGGTAGTTATAGTCCCCCATAATAATGACTTCCCCCTGCTTTCCTGTATATATTGGGTAGTTATAGTCCCCCCCATAATAATGACTTCCCCCTGCTTTCCTGTATATATTTGGGTAGTTATAGTCCCCCATAATAATGACGTCCCCCTGCTTTCCTGTATATATTGGGTAGTTATAGTCCCCCATAATAATGACGTCCCCCTGCTTTCCTGTATATATTGGGGTAGTTATAGTCCCCCATAATAATGACTCCCCCCTGCTTTCCTGTATATATTGGGTAGTTAAAGTCCCCCATAATAATGACTTCCCCCTGCTTTCCTGTATATATTTGGGTAGTTATAGTCCCCCCCCCCCCATAATAATGACTTCCCCCTGCTTTCCTGTATATATTTGGGTAGTTATAGTCCCCCATAATAATGACGTCCCCCTGCTTTCCTGTATATATTTGGGTAGTTATAGTCCCCCATAATAATGACTTCCCCCTGCTTTCCTGTATATATTTGGGGTAGTTATAGTCCCCCATAATAATGACTTCCTCCTGCTTTCCTGTATATATTATGGTAGTTATAGCCCCCCCCCCCCCCCCCATAATAATGACTTCCCCCTGCTTTCCTGTATATATTTGGGTAGTTATAGTCCCCCCCCCCCCCATAATAATGACTTCCCCCTGCTTTCCTGTATATATTTGGGTAGTTATAGTCCCCCATAATAATGACGTCCCCCTGCTTTCCTGTATATATTGGGTAGTTATAGCCCCCCCCCCATAATAATGACTTCCCCCTGCTTTCCTGTATATATTGGGTAGTTATAGTCCCCCATAATAATGACTTCCCCCTGCTTTCCTGTATATATTGGGTAGTTATAGTCCCCCATAATAATGACGTCCCCCTGCTTTCCTGTATATATTATGGTAGTTATAGTCCCCCATAATAATGACGTCCCCCTGCTTTCCTGTATATATTTGGGTAGTTATAGTCCCCCATAATAATGACGTCCCCCTGCTTCGCTGCCGCATCTATTTGTCTTATAAGAAGATTTTCTGATTCTTCCATTATACTTGGAGGTTTATAACTCACTCCTATAAGAATTTTATTATTCTTCGTCCCTCCCCTTATTTCTACCCAAAGAGACTCCACATTATCATCACATATATCCTCCTGCAGAATAGGCTTAAGGCAGGATGTAACATATAGGCAGACCCCTCCCCCTTTCTTATTTTTACGGTCATTTCTGAATAGACTATAACCCTGGATATTAACCGCCCAGTCATAGGTCTCGTCCAGCCAGGTCTCGCTTATCCCCACTATATCATATTTCTCTTCCACCATTATGAGTTCTAATTCCTCAGCTTTATTAGTGAGGCTTCGAGCATTAGTATACATACATTATATATGTTTGTCCATATTCCCTTTCCTCTTGTCACTAGTGACTGTTCTAACCAGGGGCGTAGCTAGGGTTTCAGCCTAGGGGGGGGTGAGTCTGAGTGGGCCCCCAACCAACCTTACCCATAGGGAACCTCAGCAGGTGACAAGGCTTTGTGAATAATAAAGGGAATATTCTTCTACATTACTCCTAGTGGATAAAGAGCAGAGTAAGAGGCTTCTGTACAATTCACATATAGAACCACAGAAGATTAGAAAACTATAGCTGCCTTCTTCCACAGACAGCGCCCCTCTTGTCCTCAGTTTGTGTGTGGTATTAGACTGAAGTGAACAGTGCCAAGCTGTGATACCACACACAACCTAAGAGCAGGGGTGGCGCTGTTTTGGAAGAAAGCAACTATGTTTTTTTTTCTTAATTCTGGAGAACCCTTTTAACCAGATTATCTTTGCCTAAAAATAATAGTGGTATAGTAATACGTTTTTAGGCATTAAGGCTATGTTCACACTACGTATGAGTCCGGATGCATTTCGTACGCCGCCGTACATGTGCGGCTGAAACTACGGGCATGGGAAAAATCGACATGCGCCGGTAGTACAGTTCTGCTTCCCTAGCTTGTTTCGAAGCGATCTGAGGCAGGTCATTTACTTGGAAATCTTCGCCCAGCCCCGTAAACCACACAGAACCTTTTGGATCGAAAAATCAAGTTCAATTTGGCTGAAATAAGTACTGCGTACGGGACGCATGGAAATCCACGGCCGTGAGTTGGAACATTTCCGTCCTCAAACAATGGTCTTGTTCATTTTTCACGGCGGTGCATTGTGCGGCCGTATATCGTATACTTTAAAGCGAACGCATCAACCTCAAAACTACGTGCAGAAACATACGCAGTGAACATAGCCTCGAAGGGGTGAGCCGGTTGTGATCATACATGTACAATCCAAGATATGTGATGAGCTGCTAGATATCCAATTCCTTCCTATCTACCCACCCCTCCATCTATCTACCCACCCCTCCATCTATCTACCCACCATCTATCTACCCACCCCTCCATCTATCTACCCACCCCTCCATCTATCTACCCACCATCTATCTACCCACCCATCATCTATCTACCCACCCACCATCTATCTACCCACCCATCATCTATCTACCCACCCATCTATCTACCCACCCATCTATCTATCTACCCACCCATCTATCTATCTACCCACCCATCTATCTACCCACCCATCTATCTACCCACCCATCTATCTACCCACCCATCTATCTACCCACCCATCTATCTACCCACCCATCTATCTACCCACCCATCTATCTACCCACCCATCTATCTACCCACCCATCTATCTACCCACCCATCTATCTACCCACCCATCTATCTACCCACCCATCATCTATCTACCCACCCATCATCTATCTACCCACCCATCATCTATCTACCCACCCATCATCTATCTACCCACCCATCATCTATCTATCCACCCATCATCTATCTATCCACCCATCTATCTATGGCTGCATTCCCACGTTCCGTGATCCTAACGGATCACGGATGTGGAATGCATGTACCGGAGACCCCCGCGCCCGGACAGCCTCTGTAATTAGATGCTGGGAGCGGGGGAGACTGTATTCATAAGCGCCGCGCTGTAGTAACAGCACCGCGCGGCTGATTCATTACAGCGCGGCGCTTATGAAAACAGTCTCCCCCGCTCCCAGCATCTAATTACAGAGGCTGTCTGGGCGTGGGGGGTCTCCGGTACATGCATTCCACGTCGGATCACGGAACGTGGGAATGCAGCCTAACTCTCCACCTATCTCCCCTCTCTCCATCTATCACATTACAGGAGGAGATATAAGAGGACAATGATCACATGTCCTTCATGCACCAGCATCTTCTCAGCCCCGCCCCCTCATGACATCACCACAGGTCCTTCATCCACAAGAATCCTCTCCAGTTCTCAGCCCCGCCCCCTTATGACGTCACCACAGGTCCTCCCTAATCCCTCTGCAGGCTGTCTGACAGCATTAAGCCTCTGAGACCTCAGTGGGCCCCTACCATTGTGGGCCCAGGAGCCACTGCACCCCCCAAATTTCGCTTATGGTTCTATCCCCTCCCGCCGCTCCACCCCCAGTTCCATAATCTAGGCCCAGCTCTCCATCTACTCTGTCTTCACTTACTATATTGTAGTTGCCCTCCCCCTGGTCTCCTCCAACCTCTTAGCCATCTTCTCCCCCAGCACGGCTGCACCCTCCCCATTGAGATGCAACCCGTCCCTACCGTACAGCCTGTAACCGACCGAGAAGTCGGCCCAGTTCTCCATGAACCCAAACCCCTCTATCCTACACCAGCTCTTGAGCCACTTACTTACCTCCCTAATCTCCCGCTGTCTCTCAGGTGTGGCTCGTGGTACAGGTAATATTTCGGAGAATATCACCTTGGAGGTCCTCGTTTTAAGCTTCCTGCCTAAGTCCCTGAAATAGTTTTTAAGGACCCGCCACCTACCTCTAACTTTATCATTGGTGCCAATGTGCACCATGACTGCTGGGTCATCGCCAGCCCCTCCCAGTAATCTGTCAGCCCGATCCGCGATGTGACGAACTCGAGCGCCAGGAAGGCAACACACTGTTCAACAATCCCGGTCTTTGTGACAGATTGCCCTGTCTGTCCCCCTAATAATTGAGTCCCCCACTACCAGTACCTGCCTGGCCTGCCCTGAACTCCTGTTTCCCACCTTACTGGAGCAGACACCCCCCTGGCTGTCAGTGTCCTGCTGCAGCAATGCCCCCCTGAATAAACATCCCCCTCATCCGCCAATTTGGCAAACTTGTTGGGGTGTGCCAGATCAGGACTGGCACAATGGTATATACCCTCTTCCCTCTACCCCGTTTTCTAACTGTGACCCAACTAGCTGCCCTCCCCCCCCCATACATCTCCCACAATGGTATATACCCTCACTCCCCCCCATACATCTCCCACAATGGTATATACCCTCACTCCCCCCCATACATCTCCCACAATGATATATACCATCACCCCCCCATACATCTCCCACAATGATATATACCCTCACCCCCCCCCATACATCTCCCACAATGATATATACCCTCACCCCCCCCCCATACATCTCCCACAATGGTATATACCCTCACTCCCCCCCATACATCTCCCACAATGGTATATACCCTCACTCCCCCCCCATACATCTCCCACAATGATATATACCATCACCCCCCCATACATCTCCCACAATGATATATACCATCACCCCCCCATACATCTCCCACAATGATATATACCATCACCCCCCCCCATACATCTCCCACAATGGTATATACCCTCACTCCCCCCCATACATCTCCCAGAATGGTATATACCCTCCCCCCCCATACATCTCCCACAATGATATATACCCTCCCCCCCCATACATCTCCCACAATGATATATACCCTCCCCCCCCCATACATCTCCCACAATGGTATATACCCTCCCCCCCCCATACATCTCCCACAATGGTATATACCCTCCCCCCCCATACATCTCCCACAATGGTATATACCCTCCCCCCCCATACATCTCCCACAATGGTATATACCCTCCCCCCCCATACATCTCCCACAATGGTATATACCCTCCCCCCCCATACATCTCCCACAATGCCCTCCCCCCCCCCATACATCTCCCACAATGGTATAGACCCCCCCCCCATACATCTCCCAAAATGGTATATACCCTCACTCCCCCCCATACATCTCCCACAATGATATATACCCTCACCCCCCATACATCTCCCACAATGGTATATACCCTCACCCCCCCATACATCTCCCACAATGGTATATACCCTCACCCCCCCATACATCTCCCACAATGGTATATACCCTCACTCCCCCCCATACATCTCCCACAATGATATATACCCTCCCCCCCCCATACATCTCCCACAATGGTATATACCCTCACCCCCCCATACATCTCCCACAATGGTATATACCCTCACCCCCCCATACATCTCCCACAATGGTATATACCCTCACTCCCCCCCATACATCTCCCACAATGATATATACCCTCCCCCCCCCCATACATCTCCCACAATGGTATAGACCCTCCCCCCCCCATACATCTCCCACAATGGTATAGACCCTCCCCCCCCCCATACATCTCCCACAATGGTATAGACCCTCCCCCCCATACATCTCCCACAATGGTATATACCCTCACCCCCCCCCATACATCTCCCACAATGGTATATACCCTCACCCCCCCCCATACATCTCCCACAATGGTATATACCCTCACTCCCCCCCATACATCTCCCACAATGATATATACCCTCCCCCCCCCATACATCTCCCACAATGGTATATACCCTCGATCGGTTGATCAAGGATTGTATACATAGCACAAGATGTACATTGGGCCGCATTGTCAAACATGGCGCTCATTTTTATGGGGATATTATGTATAAAGAAAGAAAAAACAAACAAGCAACAAACGCAAACAATGTGTTCAAAAGCAAGTAAACAATTTGTTTTCCTCTTAAACTTCCCGATTCTAAAGTCCCAGGGGGCAGATATCACTCAGTAACAGGTATGTTATATACTCCTTCCCAGAATATTAAAGTCCCAGGGGACAGATATCACTCAGTAACAGGTATGTTATATACTCCTTCCCAGAATACTAAAGTCCCAGGGGACAGATATCACTCAGTAACAGGTATGTTATATACTCCTTCCCAGAATATTAAAGTCCCACACTTGAGACAAAAACTTGCACGCTCCAAAACTCGCACACAAATACAATATAAAAGCACGTAGCTTGCAGAGAGTTGTTTCTGGCTCCTGTGTTGGAAGAGACTGACAGGCTTCACACAGATGTAATTTATCAACTCTTAATTGGCAATCAATCCCCCTGACCATCTACCTGTGTAACCTCCAGCAAGCTTGTGTGTATACAGGCTATAGTAATGTGTCCCATGTATGGTGTGTGTGTGTGTGTGTGTGTGTGTGTATGTATGTGTATGGTGTGTGTGTATATAGGGTGGATATGTATGGTGTGTGTGTATATAGGGTGGATATGTATGGTGTGTGTGTATATAGGGTGGATATGTATGGTGTGTGTGTATATAGGGTGGATATGTATGGTGTGTGTGTGTATATAGGGTGGATATGTATGGTGTGTGTGTGTGTGTGTGTGTGTATATAGGGTGGATATGTATGGTGTGTGTGTGTGTGTATATAGGGTGGATATGTATGGTGTGTGTGTATATAGGGTGGATATGTATGGTGTGTGTGTGTGTGTATATAGGGTGGATATGTATGGTGTGTGTGTGTGTGTGTGTGTGTGTGTGTATATATATACAGTGGATATGTATGGTGTGTGTGTGTGTATATATACAGTGGATATGTATGGTGTGTGTGTGTATATAGGGTGGATATGTATGGTGTGTGTGTGTGTGTGTGTGTGTGTGTGTGTATATAGGGTGGATATGTATGGTGTGTGTGTGTGTGTGTGTGTGTGTGTATAGGGTGGATATGTATGGTGTGTGTGTGTGTGTGTGTATAGGGTGGATATGTATGGTGTGTGTGTGTATATAGGGTGGATATGTATGGTGTGTGTGTATATAGGGTGGATATGTATGGTGTGTGTGTATATAGGGTGGATATGTATGGTGTGTGTGTATATAGGGTGGATATGTATGGTGTGTGTGTATATAGGGTGGATATGTATGGTGTGTGTGTGTATAGGGTGGATATGTATGGTGTGTGTGTATATAGGGTGGATATGTATGGTGTGTGTGTATATAGGGTGGATATGTATGGTGTGTGTGTATATAGGGTGGATATGTATGGTGTGTGTGTGTATATTGGGTGGATATGTATGGTGTGTGTGTATATAGGGTGGATATGTATGGTGTGTGTGTATATAGGGTGGATATGTATGGTGTGTGTGTATATAGGGTGGATATGTATGGTGTGTGTGTATATAGGGTGGATATGTATGGTGTGTGTGTATATAGGGTGGATATGTATGGTGTGTGTGTGTGTGTGTGTGTGTATATAGGGTGGATATGTATGGTGTGTGTGTATATAGGGTGGATATGTATGGTGTGTGTGTGTGTGTGTATATAGGGTGGATATGTATGGTGTGTGTGTGTATATAGGGTGGATATGTATGGTGTGTGTGTGTATATAGGGTGGATATGTATGGTGTGTGTGTATATAGGGTGGATATGTATGGTGTGTGTGTGTGTATAGGGTGGATATGTATGGTGTGTGTGTGTATATAGGGTGGATATGTATGGTGTGTGTGTATATAGGGTGGATATGTATGGTGTGTGTGTATATAGGGTGGATATGTATGGTGTGTGTGTATATAGGGTGGATATGTATGGTGTGTGTGTATATAGGGTGGATATGTATGGTGTGTGTGTGTGTGTATATAGGGTGGATATGTATGGTGTGTGTGTGTGTATATAGGGTGGATATGTATGGTGTGTGTGTATATAGGGTGGATATGTATGGTGTGTGTGTATATAGGGTGGATATGTATGGTGTGTGTATATAGGGTGGATATGTATGGTGTGTGTGTATATTGGGTGGATATGTATGGTGTGTGTGTATATAGGGTGGATATGTATGGTGTGTGTGTATATAGGGTGGATATGTATGGTGTGTGTGTATATTGGGTGGATATGTATGGTGTGTGTGTGTATATAGGGTGGATATGTATGGTGTGTGTGTATATAGGGTGGATATGTATGGTGTGTGTGTATATAGGGTGGATATGTATGGTGTGTGTGTATATTGGGTGGATATGTATGGTGTGTGTGTATATAGGGTGGATATGTATGGTGTGTGTGTGTGTGTGTGTATATAGGGTGGATATGTATGGTGTGTGTGTGTATATAGGGTGGATATGTATGGTGTGTGTGTATATAGGGTGGATATGTATGGTGTGTGTGTATATTGGGTGGATATGTATGGTGTGTGTGTATATAGGGTGGATATGTATGGTGTGTGTGTATATTGGGTGGATATGTATGGTGTGTGTGTATATAGGGTGGATATGTATGGTGTGTGTGTATATAGGGTGGATATGTATGGTGTGTGTGTATATAGGGTGGATATGTATGGTGTGTGTGTATATAGGGTGGATATGTATGGGCTCAGTATAGCATCAGCTGCCTCCCCCGGACCCCATCATCACCACATCCCAGGGGCGGATTCTGTCCTGTACCTCCTTATACAGCTGCTTCAGAACCTCAATCTCATCCGTCAGACTTTCCAACTTAGATTCATTGTCAACTTTGTGCAGATAAATGTCGTCCAGATCCTGAGGGGCCGAAGAGAAGGAAGATGACGGGGCAAATAATGTCAGCACTTATACCACTGCTACTAATACCCCCTCCAGTAATGTCTCCTCCTCCTCCTCCTCCAGTAATGTCTCCTCCTCCTCCAGTAATGTCTCCTCCCCCTCCAGTAATGTCTCCTCCTCCTCCAGTAATGTCTCCTCCCCCTCCAGTAATGTCTCCTCCTCCCCCTCCAGTAATGTCTCCTCCCCCTCCAGTAATGTCTCCTCCTCCCCCTCCAGTAATGTCTCCTCCCCCTCCAGTAATGTCTCCTCCTCCCCCTCCAGTAATGTCTCCTCCCCCTCCAGTAATGTCTCCTCCTCCTCCTCCTCCAGTAATGTCTCCTCCTCCTCCAGTAATGTCTCCTCCTCCCCCTCCAGTAATGTCTCCTCCCCCTCCAGTAATGTCTCCTCCTCCCCCTCCAGTAATGTCTCCTCCTCCCCCTCCAGTAATGTCTCCTCCCCCTCCAGTAATGTCTCCTCCCCCTCCAGTAATGTCTCCTCCTCCTCCTCCTCCAGTAATGTCTCCTCCCCCTCCAGTAATGTCTCCTCCTCCTCCAGTAATGTCTCCTCCCCCTCCAGTAATTTCTCCTCCCCCTCCTCCTCCAGTAATGTCTCCTCCCCCTCCAGTAATGTCTCCTCCCCCTCCAGTAATGTCTCCTCCTCCAGTAATGTCTCCTCCCCCTCCAGTAATGTCTCCCCCCCCTCCAGTAATGTCTCCCCCTCCAGTAATGTCTCCTCCCCCTCCAGTAATGTCTCCCCCTCCAGTAATGTCTCCTCCTCCTCCTCCAGTAATGTCTCCTCCTCCTCCTCCAGTAATGTCTCCTCCTCCTCCAGTAATGTCTCCTCCTCCAGTAATGCCTCCTCCTCCTCCTCCAGTAATATCTCCGTCTCCTCCAGTAATGTCTCCGTCTCCTCCTCCTCCAGTAATGTCTCCGTCTCCTCCTCCTCCAGTAATGTCTCCTTCTCCTCTTCCTCCAGTAATGTCTCCTTCTCCTCCTCCTCCAGTAATGTCTCCTTCTCCTCCTCCTCCAGTAATGTCTCCGTCTCCTCCTCCTCCAGTAATGTCTCCTTCTCCTCTTCCTCCAGTAATGTCTCCTTCTCCTCCTCCTCCAGTAATGTCTGTCTCCTCCTCCTCCAGTAATGTCTCCTTCTCCTCTTCCTCCAGTAATGTCTCCTTCTCCTCCTCCTCCAGTAATGTCTCCTCCTCCTCCAGTAATGTCTCCTTCTCCTCTTCCTCCAGTAATGTCTCCTTCTCCTCCTCCTCCAGTAATGTCTCCTCCTCCTCCTCCTCCAGTAATGTCTCCTTCTCTTCCTCCTCCAGTAATGTCTCCTTCTCTTCCTCCTCCAGTAATGTCTCCTTCTCCTCCTCCTCCAGTAATGTCTCCTCCTCCTCCAGTAATGTCTCCTTCTCCTCTTCCTCCAGTAATGTCTCCTTCTCCTCCTCCTCCAGTAATGTCTCTGTCTCCTCCTCCTCCAGTAATGTCTCCGTCTCCTCCTCCTCCAGTAATGTCTCCTTCTCCTCCTCCTCCAGTAATGTCTCCTTCTCCTCCTCCTCCAGTAATGTCTCCTCCTCCTCCAGTAATGTCTCCGTCTCCTCCTCCTCCAGTAAGTCTCCGTCTCCTCCTCCTCCAGTAATGTCTCCTCCCCCTCCAGTAATGTCTCCTTCTCCTCTTCCTCCAGTAATGTCTCCTTCTCCTCCTCCTCCAGTAATGTCTCCTTCTCCTCTTCCTCCAGTAATGTCTCCTTCTCCTCCTCCTCCAGTAATGTCTCCGTCTCCTCCTCCTCCAGTAATGTCTCCTTCTCCTCTTCCTCCAGTAATGTCTCCTTCTCCTCCTCCTCCAGTAATGTCTCCGTCTCCTCCTCCTCCAGTAATGTCTCCTCCTCCTCCAGTAATGTCTCCGTCTCCTCCTCCTCCAGTAATGTCTCCTTCTCCTCCTCCAGTAATGTCTCCTTCTCCTCTTCCTCCAGTAATGTCTCCTTCTCCTCTTCCTCCAGTAATGTCTCCTTCTCCTCCTCCTCCAGTAATGTCTCCTCCTCCTCCAGTAATGTCTCCTTCTCCTCTTCCTCCAGTAATGTCTCCTTCTCCTCCTCCTCCAGTAATGTCTCCTCCTCCTCCTCCTCCAGTAATGTCTCCTTCTCCTCTTCCTCCAGTAATGTCTCCTTCTCCTCCTCCTCCAGTAATGTCTCCTTCTCTTCCTCCTCCAGTAATGTCTCCTCCTCCTCCTCCTCCAGTAATGTCTCCTTCTCCTCCTCCTCCAGTAATGTCTCCGTCTCCTCCTCCTCCAGTAATGTCTCCTCCTCCTCCAGTAATGTCTCCGTCTCCTCCTCCTCCAGTAATGTCTCCGTCTCCTCCTCCTCCAGTAATGTCTCCTTCTCCTCCTCCTCCAGTAATGTCTCCTTCTCCTCCTCCTCCAGTAATGTCTCCGTCTCCTCCTCCTCCAGTAATGTCTCCTCCTCCTCCAGTAATGTCTCCGTCTCCTCCTCCTCCAGTAATGTAATTTTACCACTGCTGTTCTCAGTATTATCTATAGATATTAATGGCACAGCGCCCCCATGTGTTGTCCGCTGATAACGCGCTCTGCACCCCTCACACCATTTACCTTCTTTGTCAGCACAAAATCATTTTCTAGTTGATTCCGTCTATTGATTTCATCTTCGTATCTGCAGAGAAATCACAGAAAGGGTATATTCAGACGAACGGGCTCGCAGCGAGATTCTCGCTGCGAGCCCGGCAGGTCCTGGCAGTTCCCATACACTACATACTTACTGCGGTCTAAACGACCGCAGCGAGTATGTAATTCTGCCGCCCTTAACCCATTCTGCTCCCGCCCGGCTCCCCCGCTGTAAGCAGCATACTTTACCTGTCCTTGCTGCACGGGTCCGGCGTCCTGCTCTCCCGTCCGGCCAATCAGTAGCTGCAGCTGGGCAACACACTAATTGGCCGGACGGGAGAGCAGGACGCCGGACCCGTGCAGCAAGGACAGGTAAAGTATGCTGCTTACAGCGGGGGAGCCGGGCGGGAGCAGAAGGGGTTAAGGGCGGCAGAATTACATACTCGCTGCGGTCGTTTAGACCACAGCAAGTATGTAGTGTATGGGAACTGCCCGGACCTGCGGGGCTCGCAGCGAGATTCTCGCTGCGAGCCCGTCCGTGTGAATATACCTAAAGAGAATAATACTGAGGCCACGTAATCCCGACAACCAAAGTAATCTACAAAACCCCTGTGCCTGCCCCACTGTCCTATGCCTGCTCCTCCTCCCCTGTGCCTTCTCCTCCTCCCCTGTGCCTGCTCCTCCTCCTCTGCACCTGCTCCCCTGTGCCTGCTCCTCCTCCCCTTTTCCTGCTCCTCCTCCTCTGCACCTGCTCCCCTGTGCCTGCTCCTCCTCCCCTTTTCCTGCTCCTCCTCCTCTGCACCTGCTCCCCTGTGCCTGCTCCTCCTCTGTACCTGCACCTCCTCCTGTGCTCCTTATTTGCCATGCCTGTTTCTCGCCCCTGTACCTGCTCCTCCTCCTCCTGCGCCTCTTTTCCTGTGCCTGCTCCTCCTCCCCTACTTCTCTTTTGCAAAGCCTGTTCCACCTTTCCCATGCCTGCTCCTTCTCTGGGTCCTTTTTCCCTGTTCCTGCTCCTTCTTCCCTGTGCCAGCTCCTCCTCCCCTTTCCCCGTACCTGCTTTTTCGCCCCTGCTCCTCCCCCCTCGTGCTTGCTTCTCCTCCCCTGTGCCTGCTCCCCCCGTTGCCTGCTTCTCCTCCCTTGTGCCTGCTCCTCCTTCCTCGTGCTTGCTTCTCCTCTCCTGTGCTCATCTCTCCCCATGCCTGCTCATCCTTCCCCGTGCCTGCTCCTTCTTCTCTGTCCCTGCTCCTTCTCCCCTGCTCCTCCATCCCTGTGCCTGCTCCTCCTTCCCATGCCTGCTTCTCCTCCCCTACCTGCTCCTTCTTCTCTGTTCCTGCTCCTCTTCCCCTGTGCCTGCTCCTCCTCCCACTATGCCTGATACTTCTCCGTTGTGTTTGCGTCTCCTTCCCTGCTCCTTCCCTCATGCCTGCTTCTTCTCCTCTGCTTCTCCTTCCCTGCTCCTCCCCTGTGCCTGCTCATCTTTCACCACTTCTCCTATGCCATGCCTGCTCCTCCTCTTCTGCTCCTCCGCCCCCGTATCTGCTCCTCCTCCATCCCTGTGCCTGCTCCTCCTTCCCTGTGCGTGCTCCTCCTCCTTCCCCATGCCTGCTCCTTCTTCCTGTGCCTACTTCTCTTCCCCTACTCCTGCTTCTCCTCTACTCCTCTTACTTTGTGCGTGCTCCTCCTCCTCTGTTCTTCCACCCCTGTGCGTGCTCCTCTTTCTCTGTTCCTGCTCCTCCTCTTTTTTCCGTGCCTGCTCCTTCTTCTCCCTGCTTGCTCCTCCTTCCTCGTGCCTGCTACTCCTCCTCCATGCCTTCTCCTACTTCTTCTTTGCTCCTCTTCCCCCGTGCCTGTTCCTCCTCCCCCCGTGCCTGCTTCTCCTCCTCCCCTATGGGGGGTGCTGTACCTGCTCTTAAGCTCCTCCACCACGGCCTGCATGTTGTGCAGCTCCGCCTGCAGCTTGTCCTTCTCATGTAGGAGGCCATCAATCTGCTGCTTTAGGTGATTGCTGGAGATCAATGTGATCTGCTCTATGTTCGATTTATACTCGTCCTTCTCCTTCAGGAGGCGCAGCTGAGTCTTCAGGATCTTGTTCTGTCTCTCCAGGTCCCGGACCTGTCGGTGAGCAGAGGATCATGTGACACGTTAGAATTACACGACTACACAGGGGCTCTTTGTAGTCTGTTACCATGGAGACGCTGGAAGAAGCTATGACATTCCTGCTGACCCCTGTTCCTGGTGGATGGGGCAGCCGCGCACACATTCCCCATCTAGGGCTGAACCTCGTAGAGCGCAGTTATAATAATGTGTATTTGTATAGCACCAACAGATTCCGCAGCGTGTCTATACGTGGTGTGTGCCTGTGTGGGCGTTTGAACAGTCACTTGCCAGATGGTGATGATGTATGACGCCACTGCTGTGGTGGTTGGTCGGGATATAGCTCAGCCTGTAGTTGTACTGTTGTGACGCCAGTGCCAGGTGGGCACACAGGTATGGGGGCACACCTGCTTTTAGTTTAGGGAGGTTGGCTATACCCTTACCCCTGTGGTCGGTGACCTGCCATGCTGTGAGGGGTTCCCTTGGGTCCTTATCACGGTGGTCCAGAGTGGAGTTGTGACCCACCCGGAATATTGGTACCACCACCCACAGACAGGGGAGATGACTCAAGGATGGAGCAGCAGCTGTGTAGGTGTCGGAGCAATAATCACTGAGTCCTGTTACCATAAATAAATCTCCTTTACTGTGAGAATACTTTATACAACAGCTGATCATAGACTGTGGACGTGACAGAACAGAATCTGTGCCGTAGAATAGAAGAGCTGAGCTGACTTGGTTGTGCGCTGAGAAGCAGAGTGAGCTGAGAACAGTAGAGAGGAGTTTGTGCTGAGAGTTCAGAGTAGTGAGAGGAATTTGTAGTGAGAGCCCCAACCCAGGGTAGAAGTGTGCTCTGCCGGAACTTTAGAAGAAATAGAATACTGAAGACTTGAACGTAGAAGTATACTTGTGCCCTTCTTTTGACCTTATCTGTTGTGTACCACCTGTTGCCCTACAGTGTCGGGTGACCTGTCCCATGAGGGTGACACAAGCCCCAGACCTTGTTACCTGAGTTGAGCAGAGTGGTCAGGATTTCCTGGTTACACCCACGCTGAGAGATAGTACGTAGGCTTCTAGCAACTTTGCTCTATCCGGATCAGTTCCTCTTTTTTCAGGATACTGTCCTGCACTTTTAGACGTGTTCTCGGAGTGGGTTGGGGTGATCTCTGACTTGACCTCTCCTGCGTAGCTTAACACTGCATAGTGTGTAGAAGTGCTTCTTTCAAGAAAATGGTGTCTGCGTCTCCCATGTGCGTCTGTTCATTACCACCAACTACATTAGACACTGACTAGAAATACAGCAAAGACCAACTTGTCTTGCGTCCTCTCTCCACCAAGACTTAGGTAAGACTCTGTGTGTGTGTGCGGGTGTGTACATCCTCTTCCCTTGTGATGACTTCCTACAAGAGGTGTTATGTCCCCTGTGAGTGGTAGAGAAAAAAGTATAAAGAGAAAGGAGCCTAAGGATAGATAGAGAAGAAAAGAGAGCTCTCATTGGTGCACAGATCATAACAAACAATAACCCCTATTTACTACAGCTGTGCAATATACAGTTAGTTACATACAGAAGTAACATCTTGTGGTAAAACTTAGGTACTACTTCATTACCACAGTTACTTGAAATACAGACTTTTGCGAGGGGTGTAAAATACTAGTAACACAGTGGTGGGACACCACAAGTTTAGGGGATGATTTAAGCCTGAAGAGAGAAGTCTATAGGGGATGCTGGAAGCTGTGAGTGTTGGGAAGGAGTCTAAGGTCTTTGGGTAGGGCGTTCCAGAGTACTGGTGCAGCACGAGAGAAGTCCTAGAGGGAGAGGTTCTGATTATGAAGGATATTGGTGTAAGATCATTAGCAGAACGTAGAGCGCAGGAAGGATGGTAGGTGGAGATGAAGGAGGAGATGTATAGAGGGGCAGAGTGTAGAGTGCGGGAAGGATGGTAGGTGGAGATGAAGGAGGAGATGTATAGAGGGGCAGAGTGTAGAGTGCGGGAAGGATGGTAGGTGTGGTGCCCACTGGGATGTTATCGGTGGTATGATGCAGCTCAGCCAGTGATGGTTCTGTTGTGATGCCAGTGCTAGTACAGCACACAGGTGGGATGTTGGTACCTGCTTTTATGTCATGGCTGACTGTACGGCTCCCCAATGGTCGGTAACCTGCTGGGCTGTGATTGGTCCCTTGGGTTCCTGTCACGTTAGTCCTGAGTGGCAATTGACCCACCCGGACTATTGGTACCTCCACCCACAGAAAGGGGAAAATGACCCAAGGTGTGCGGCTAGTGTGTACAGGTGCTGGTTCTGATGCAAGGTTGACTTAGCCCCAGTGAAATAAATAGAACAGCTTTACTGTGCAGTCTCTTGAACAAAGAAAACTTTGGCAGCATATAACTTTTCTGAACACAGGCTTTAAAATGTCACTGCATCTGTGCTGAGAGATACGTATAAGTGCTGATATAAGAGGTAGTTGTAGCGGTGCTTGGATAGTTTTGAGTTGAGTAGTGAAGAGAAGAGGAGTTTGTCAACGGAGTCCCAACCCAATGTAGTAATGTGCTCTGCTAAAACTTGAGAATAGAATACTTGAGACTTGAGAGAGAGAGATACTTGTGCCTGTGTTTAGACTGTTTTCTGAACACCTTCTGCCCTACAGTGTCGAGTTACTTGTCCTACTAGGGTGACACAAGCCCCAGTCGTGGTTACCTGGGTTAAGCTAAGTGTCCGAGCCTTCCCGGTTTTACCTGCACTGCGAGATAAAATACTTAGACCTTCTTTATGGTAGCTTTGTTCAATACAGGTCAGTTCCTCTGTAGCTTAGTATACTGTCCTGCACTTTGTATAGTGGTTCTCTGCGTGGGCTGGGTCCATACCCGACTTGTCCTCCTTGTAGTGTCTAGCACTGCATAGTGCATATATATAGACTTAGGGCTCTATTCCACCGAACGATTATCGTTCAGATTATCGTTAAATCGTTTGAATCTAAACAATAATCGTTCGGTTGAAATGCAGTTAACGATTAACGACCGAACGAGAAATCGTTGATCGCTTTATAAGACCTGGACCTGTTTTTATCGTTGCTCGTTCGCAAATCGTTCGCATTGAAGAAGACATCGGTCGTTCGCAATAGATATGAATGCAATAGCGAAGAAATAGCGAAGAAAAAACTATCGCAATTACGATCATAAGTAACGATTATCGTTCCATGGAAATGAGTGAACGTTTTCAGGTCTTTTGCAATAGCGGTCGTTTGAGATCATTAATCGTTAACGATTATGCAAACGATAATCGTCCGGTGGAATAGATCCTAAGGAAACTGAGTGTCTCTGGTTGCTTCATACACGTGTGTCTCAGACTCGCTAACACAACAGGACTTAATGGGCAACCAGTTCAGTGACCGGCACAGGGGGGAGACATCAGTATAACTGCTGGAGAGGAAGATGAGCCTGTCTGCTGCATTCAGGATAGACTGGGGAGGAAGATGAGCCTGTCTGCTGCATTCAGGATAGACTGGGGAGGAAGATGAGCCTGTCTGCTGTATTCAGGATAGACTGGAGAGGAAGATGAGCCTGTCTGCTGTATTCAGGATAGACTGCAGAGGAAGATGAGCCTGTCTGCTGTATTCAGGATAGACTGGAGAGGAAGATGAGCCTGGCTGCTGTATTCAGGATAGACTGGAGAGGAAGATGAGCCTGTCTGCTGTATTCAGGATAGACTGGAGAGGAAGATGAGCCTGTCTGCTGTATTCAGGATAGACTGGAGAGGAAGATGAGCCTGGCTGCTGTATTCAGGATAGACTGGAGAGGAAGATGAGCCTGTCTGCTGTATTCAGGATAGACTGGAGAGGAAGATGAGCCTGTCTGCTGTATTCAGGATAGACTGGAGAGGAAGATGAGCCTGTCTGCTGTATTCAGGATAGACTGGAGAGGAAGATGAGCCTGTCTGCTGTATTCAGGATAGACTGGAGAGGAAGATGAGCCTGTCTGCTGTATTCAGGATAGACTGGAGAGGAAGATGAGCCTGTCTGCTGTATTCAGGATAGACTGGAGAGGAAGATGAGCCTGTCTGCTGTATTCAGGATAGACTGGAGAGGAAGATGAGCCTGTCTGCTGTATTCAGGATAGACTGGAGAGGAAGATGAGCCTGTCTGCTGTATTCAGGATAGACTGGAGAGGAAGATGAGCCTGTCTGCTGTATTCAGGATAGACTGGAGAGGAAGATGAGCCTGTCTGCTGCATTTAGAATAGACTAGAAAAGGGGAGAGTTTAGAGAAAGGAAGACCGATTAGTAGGGAGTTACAGTAGTCAGGAAGACAGTCAGAGTCTGAGCGGTGTCAGTGGTGAGAAATGGGCGGATTCTGGAGACGTGTGAGATGTAGGTGACAGGAGCTGCAAGAGCTTGAATATAGGGAGTAAAGGATAGATCCGAGTGTAGCATAACCCCCAGACATCGAGCTTGATGCACAGGATAGTACCACAGACTGAGAGGGAGATGTCTGGTTTGAGTTGATTAGACGGAGGGAATACGAAAAGTTCCGTTTTAGAAAGTTTAAAAAATAGAGAGGTCATAGTGTTAGAGCGGATAGACAGTCATGGGTGTTTTGCAGGAATGCAGTGGTGATTGTTGTGTCCCACCACGGGTGTTTAGTGTTCCAGTCTTTTTTACTCAAAGCTGAGTGGTGATGAAGGTTGCATTCTCTAGTTTCACCATTAGATGTCAGTGTTTTCTATGTATAGTCTTTTCTATTGCACAGCTGAAGTAAGCAAAGGGTTACTGTTTCTTATATATTATGTACTTTTATTGACCAATAGAGATACTCTTCTTTTCTAGCCTATCCTTTCTCTTCTTTACTTTACACACATTCTTTTCCACCACTCACAGGGTCTTTTACACATCCCTGTAGGAAAAAGTCACTTGGGAGGAAGTGTAGCATCAATCTTCTTCAGATTCTCGTGGGAGGACACACAGACCAGACGTCCCTGCTGTAGCCAAGCCAGGGCCAGGCTTTGCCAGGACCCCTGTCTGGGACAGTCTAGATGTTAGTGAGTCTGAGACACACATATGTATGTACCAACCAGAGACGCTCAGTTCTTACAGTCTACATAAATCTATGATACAGTGCTAGACACTACAGAAGTTGGGGATAAACCCAGCCCATGCTGAGAACCACTCTACAAAGTCAGGGCAGTATGCTGATCTACAGAGGAACTAGTCTGAATAGGACAAAAATACCAGAAGGTCTACGTATCCTACCTTGCAGTGCAGGTGACACCGGAGAACCTCAGACACTTAGCATCACCCAGGTAACCACGGCTGGGGCTTATATCACCCTATTAGGACGGGAAAATCGACACTGTAGCGGAGAAGGTGGTAAGACACAGTCTAAACACAAATACAAGTAAACGTCTCACCCTCAAGTCTCAAGTATTTCTCCTAAAGTTCCGGCAGAGCACAGTACTACTTTGGGTTAGGACTCCCTTGACAAACTCCTCTCCTCTATGCAACTCCACTTTACTCTAGACTTTCAACTATACAAGCACAACTACAACTGTCTCTCTCTTTCAAGTATCTCTGCAGCACAGATCCAGTGAAGCACTGGATCATGATTATCTATTGTCGAGGTGCCTTCCCAAAGAAGGCCTACTGTTGTTGGCTGTTTCCTAATTGAGTTGGAGAATGGGTCCGGATCCCCTCTCCCACACCATGCACTTAGAATGAGGACACAGACAACGTATCTTGCAAACAAGTCTGGTGTGTTCCCCCATCTCTGAGAACCCACCTTTATTTATACAGGAAAAAACCAATGGATATGAATGTAAAATGCAAAGTCATACACTATGCAAGTCATCAACTTCAAAAGAACGAATAACTACGGATATATTTTGACAGATATGGATATACAATAAGATTAAATGTTCAATTAAAATTGTTTACATAAGGATGTTGATACATACATAAGGATGCTAAAAAACATTTGTTATCTGCTTACGAGAATGTGAATTCTAAAATAACATTTATTATCTGCTGGGAACAGACGGTGGACCAGCTGTCTGTCCTTGAACAGGATTCAGTCATGTAGGAAAGTTCATGAGAAAAGAATTTATTTTTCTTCTATTTTATCCTGTTATATCTTCCTTCAAACTTTGGATGGATTAACTCATTCCTCTCATCTATTTACTGCCAAAGTGTTGTGTGTTAGTGGACTCAGTCATCTCTTCCTCCGCACCAGCACCTATACACACAGCACCAGCACCTATACACACTAGCCGCACACTTTGGGTAATTTTTCCCCTTTCTGTGGGTGGCGGTACCGATAGTCTGGGGGGGTCAACTGCCACTCAGGACTACCGTGATAGGAGCCCAAGGGACCCATCACAGCCCATCAGGTCACCGACCATTTTGGGGAGTACAGCCAGACATCCTCTACATAGCAGGTACCAACATCCCACCTGTGTGCTGGACTAACACTGGGGTCACGACAATACCATCTCTGGGTGAACCGTACAGCGGGCACATCAATCCACACAGTGCCACGCTACACCACATGATGTCACAAAAAGACAAGTAGAGCTGGGTGTCATCAGTGTAAAAATGGTATTGAAGGCCAAACCTGCTGATGGTCTGTCCGCTGGGGGCTGTATAGAGGGAGAAGAGGAGGGGCCCAGGACCGATCCCTGGGGAACCCCAACAGTAAGAGGTAAGGGAGAAGAAGTAGAGCCCGAGAGGGATACAGTGAAAGAGCGGTCAGAGAGGTAGGAAGAGAACCAAGAGAGCGGAGCATGGAGAGGAGGAGCTGGGGGGCTACAGTGTCACATACTACAGATAGAGCGGAGCATGGAGAGGAGGAGCTGGGGGGCTACAGTGTCACATACTACAGATAGAGCGGAGCATGGAGAGGGGGAGCTGGGGGGCTACAGTGTCACATACTACAGATAGAGCGGAGCATGGAGAGGAGGAGCTGGGGGGCTACAGTGTCACATACTACAGATAGAGCGGAGCATGGAGAGGAGGAGCTGGGGGGCTACAGTTTCACATACTACAGATAGAGCGGAGCATGGAGAGGGGGAGCTGGGGGGCTACAGTGTCACATACAGATAGAGCGGAGCATGGAGAGGGGGAGCTGGGGGGCTACAGTGTCACATACAGATAGAGCGGAGCATGGAGAGGAGGAGCTGGGGGGCTACAGTGTCACATACTACAGATAGAGCGGAGCATGGAGAGGAGGAGCTGGGGGGCTACAGTGTCACATACTACAGATAGAGCGGAGCATAGAGAGGAGGAGCTGGGGGGCTACAGTGTCACATACAGATAGAGTGGAGCATGGAGAGGAGGAGCTGGGGGGCTACAGTGTCACATACAGATAGAGCGGAGCATGGAGAGGAGGAGCTGGGGGGCTACAGTGTCACATACTACAGATAGAGCGGAGCATGGAGAGGAGGAGCTGGGGGGCTACAGTGTCACATACACATAGAGCGGAGCATGGAGAGGAGGAGCTGGGGGGCTACAGTGTCACATACTACAGATAGAGCGGAGCATGGAGAGGGGGAGCTGGGGGGCTACAGTGTCACATACAGATAGAGCGGAGCATGGAGAGGGGGAGCTGGGGGGCTACAGTGTCACATACAGATAGAGCGGAGCATGGAGAGGAGGAGCTGGGGGGCTACAGTGTCACATACAGATAGAGCGGAGCATGGAGAGGAGGGGCTGGGGGGCTACAGTGTCACATACAGATAGAGCGGAGCATGGAGAGGAGGAGCTGGGGGGCTACAGTGTCACATACAGATAGAGAGGAGCATGGAGAGGGGGAGCCGGGGGGCTACAGTGTCACATACTACAGATAGAGCGGAGCATGGAGCGGAGCATGGAGAGGAGGAGCTGGGGGGCTACAGTGTCACATACTACAGATAGAGCGGAGCATGGAGAGGAGGAGCTGGGGGGCTACAGTGTCACATACAGATAGAGCGGAGCATGGAGAGGAGGAGCTGGGGGGCTACAGTGTCACATACTACAGGTAGAGCGGAGCATGGAGAGGAGGAGCTGGGGGGCTACAGTGTCACATACTACAGATAGAGCGGAGCATGGAGAGGAGGAGCTGGGGGGCTACAGTGTCACATACTACAGATAGAGCGGAGCATGGAGAGGAGGAGCTGGGGGGCTACAGTGTCACATACTACAGATAGAGCGGAGCATGGAGAGGAGGAGCTGGGGGGCTACAGTGTCACATACAGATAGAGAGGAGCATGGAGAGGGGGAGCTGGGGGGCTACAGTGTCACATACAGATAGAGCGGAGCATGGAGAGGAGGAGCTGGGGGGCTACAGTGTCACATACTACAGATAGAGCGGAGCATGGAGAGGAGGAGCTGGGGGGCTACAATGTCACATACAGATAGAGCGGAGCATGGAGAGGAGGAGCTGGGGGGCTACAATGTCACATACAGATAGAGCGGAGCATGGAGAGGAGGCGCTGGGGGGCTACAGTGTCACATACAGATAGAGCGGAGCATGGAGAGGAGGAGCTGGGGGGCTACAGTGTCACATACAGATAGAGAGGAGCATGGAGAGGAGGAGCCGGGGGGCTACAGTGTCACATACTACAGATAGAGCGGAGCATGGAGCGGAGCATGGAGAGGAGGAGCTGGGGGGCTACAGTGTCACATACTACAGATAGAGCGAAGCGTGGAGAGGAGGAGCTGGGGGGGCTACAGTGTCACATACAGATAGAGCGGAGCATGGAGAGGAGGAGCTGGGGGGCTACAGTGTCACATACAGATAGAGCGGAGCATGGAGAGGAGGAGCTGGGGGCTACAGTGTCACATACAGATAGAGCGGAGCATGGAGAGGAGGAGCTGGGGGGCTACAGTGTCACATACAGATAGAGCGGAGCATGGAGAGGAGGGGCTGGGGGGCTACAGTGTCACATACAGATAGAGCGGAGCATGGAGAGGAGGAGCTGGGGGGCTACAGTGTCACATACAGATAGAGCGGAGCATGGAGAGGAGGAGCTGGGGGGCTACAGTGTCACATACAGATAGAGCGGAGCATGGAGAGGAGGAGCTGGGGGGCTACAGTGTCACATACTACAGATAGAGCCGAGCATGGAGAGGGGGAGCTGGGGGGCTACAGTGTCACATACTACAGATAGAGCGGAGCATGGAGAGGAGGAGCTGGGGGGCTACAGTGTCACATACTACAGATAGAGCGGAGCATAGAGAGGAGGAGCTGGGGGGCTACAGTGTCACATACTACAGATAGAGCGGAGCATAGAGAGGAGGAGCTGGGGGGCTACAGTGTCACATACAGATAGAGAGGAGCATGGAGAGGAGGAGCTGGGGGGCTACAGTGTCACATACTACAGATAGAGCGGAGCATGGAGAGGAGGAGCTGGGGGCTACAGTGTCACATACTACAGATAGAGCGGAGCATGGAGAGGGGGAGCTGGGGGGCTACAGTGTCACATACAGATAGAGCGGAGCATGGAGAGGGGGAGCTGGGGGGCTACAGTGTCACATACTACAGATAGAGCGGAGCATGGAGAGGAGGAGCTGGGGGGCTACAGTGTCACATACAGATAGAGCGGAGCATGGAGAGGAGGAGCTGGGGGGCTACAGTGTCACATACAGATAGAGCGGAGCATGGAGAGGAGGAGCTGGGGGGCTACAGTGTCACATACAGATAGAGCGGAGCATGGAGAGGAGGAGCTGGGGGGCTACAGTGTCACATACAGATAGAGCGGAGCATGGAGAGGGGGAGCTGGGGGGCTGCAGTGTCACATACTACAGATAGAGCGGAGCATGGAGAGGAGGAGCTGGGGGGCTACAGTGTCACATACAGATAGAGCGGAGCATGGAGAGGGGAGCTGGGGGGCTACAGTGTCACATACTACAGATAGAGCGGAGCATGGAGAGGAGGAGCTGGGGGGCTACAGTGTCACATACTACAGATAGAGCAGAGCATGGAGAGGAGGAGCTGGGGGGCTACAGTGTCACATACTACAGATAGAGCGGAGCATGGAGAGGAGGAGCTGGGGGGCTACAGTGTCACATACTACAGATAGAGCGGAGCATGGAGAGGGGAGCTGGGGGGCTACAGTGTCACATACAGATAGAGCGGAGCATGGAGAGGGGGAGCTGGGGGGCTACAGTGTCACATACAGATAGAGCGGAGCATGGAGAGGAGGCGAAAAGTCACTCTGTCACTGGATAAAAAGCCGAGAGCGGGAGGGGTGTGGCTTAGCCATGGAGCCGTGAGGAAGCACTGCTGCAGAGCTCCAGGTCCAGCTGTGCGAGTTTCGCTCTTTTTAACCCACCTACCGGTCTGAACCTCATGTCACGCAAGAGGGATAAGAGCGTTGACCCCTCCAGAACTCCGGTGACCCGTTCCAGTAGCTCCACATCGCGGATTGACCGCTTTCTTCAGGTGACGAGACCGGACGGCGCGGCTGCAGAGGGAGCTAAGATGGCGCTGATACCCTCACAGCAGACCAAGAGGGACACGCGCAGTAACCAGTCGACTAGCTCCGGGCTGCAGGCAAGCCAGGATGATTCACAAGACCCCATGGCCTCCTCCCCGTGGCCTCTGTTCCCCCTGACCCAACAGCCGAGTGGGCCCGGTCCACAGTCGGTGGATCGCCAACATGGCGCGCTGGTCCACAATGAACTGCAGTTACTGCGAGAGCTGATCCAGGCGCTCCCAACCCGCAACGATCTGGACGCGGTAGTCCACCGCATCGAGTTGTCACAACAGCAGGCCATTGCGGCGGTGTGTGCGGAGGTCACACAGATAGAGTACCACCGCTACCGAGGCCTCCCTGTCTGACCGCATGGACTCCCTGGAGAGTGACATGGTGCGTGCCGGAGCCCATATGCAGCACCTTGCCATGCTCCTGGATGACCAGGAGAACAGGGGGAGAAGAAATAGCATCCGCTTGAAAGGGTTACCAGAACGCCCACAAGATGATGAGCTTATACGCCGGGTGACTGAGATCTTCAACATGGCTGCTGCGCGCCCACTAGACTCTACTTTCATCATAGACAGAGTGCACAGAGTTAACCGGTCCCCTCAGAGTGATAACACCATGCCGAGAGATGTGTTGTGCCGGCTGCACTACTATACTGACAAGGACCTCATTGTTCAAGCTGTGCGTAACTCAGGTACTGTTGCCTATGAGGGTGTGCAGGTGCGGCTGTTCCCTGATATCTCCCCCCTCACCTTATACATGCGGAAGCAGTTGCAGCCGGTCCTGCTGGCCATCAGGGAGGCGGGGGCCACATACCGCTGGGGGCACCCCATTCATGTAATAGTCCGCAGGGGATCGTCCACCTTCGTTCTACGAAGGCATGAGGAACTGCAGCAACTATTCTCCTTCCTGGACATTCCTCCAGTGTCAGTTCCGGATTGGCTGGCTCTTGACAGGCTAGATCCCCCACCTCGCCAATCTCGCCGCCGTAGACGCTCGATCCGGAGGGGCGCTTCCCCTTCTCCGCCCCGTCCAGACCCCACGGTCATGGACCTCTCCCAGAGGATGCCTCAGGAAGCTTGACTTGGAAACCTGCCGTGGCTTGGACACCCTGCCTGCTGACATTCCCTCATGGTGGCCTCCCTATTGGGAGCTACGCTGCTCATGGTGTCTGCAACTACACAGCGCCTCTGCGCCTCCTCCTTAAGTGACTTCAACGCCACAGTTGCCCTCGAGGCACCTGCTGTGCAAATTCAGTGGGGCCTTCCTAGCTCTCATTTTTATTGTAACCCCTCTTGTTGTACCATATGTAATTGGTGGTGGGTGGGTTTTTTGTAACTAAGTTTGTGCCCCGGCGCCTCCCTCCTGGAGTTCCTGACCCTTCTTTTCTGTGGGGCTCTGGAGGTGGGGCGCTGGTGAATGTTTCTGTTCGTATGGCTGGCCTGGAGCCGGCTCTTATGGTTTTCTACAACCCCATCTTTACTTTCCTCTCCTTCTTGTTCTTCTTTCCTGGACCCTTTTTGGGTCTTTGTCTCTGACTTGCACTTTGGTGCCCCTAGCTCTTGGGGCGCACTCTCTCTGGGCTGCGCACCCTTCTACTTCTTTGTTTCTGCCTGGTCTTTCTCTTTCCTTACCCCACTCCTCTTCTCCCCCTCTTTTCCTGCCTCTCCTAACCATCCCTCCCACCCCTTTTCCCGCCTTCCCCTTCCCTGCCTTCCCCTTTCCCTCCCGGTACCGTGTTGTTTCTAGTGTTCACTTTTGTTGGTAGCATTCCCCATGTCACAGCGATCTCAGACAGTGTTGAGGGTGGGCTCCCTCAATGTAAAGGGCCTCCATGATTGTGGGAAACGTTCCATAATGATGAACCTCCTTAAAAAACTAAATCTACATGTTGCCTTTATTCAGGAAACTCACATGCTGTCTACCCATAAATTTTCTCTATCTAACTCTTGGTTTCCATTTACTTACCATAGCTTTTCTCCTGTCCAGAAGGCAAGAGGCACGTCTATCCTGATTGCGCGTTCGCTCCCATGGGAGTTCATGGACTCTCGGTGTGATGAAGAGGGGCGTAGTCTGTTCGTTAAAGGCCGTATCGCCTCACAGGTATTTACGTTTGCCTCTCTCTACATGCCGAATTCAGGTCAGGCCAGGGCGCTGGAGTCTTACTTAGAGACCCTTGACGACTTTGCTGAGGGGGTGGTCGTGGTGGGTGTTGACATCAATGTGGCTTTGGAATCCGCCATTGATACCTCGAAGGGCACCTCACACCTGAACCGGGCCACATTACGGAAAATTTCCTCACTCCTACATGACCACCAGCTAATAGATTCTTGGAGGCTCTGTCACCCCAGGACAGGGACTACTCCTTCTATTCGCAGCCCCACCAAATGTATTCTAGACTCGATTACCTATTTTTAAAACATAGGGACTTAGCCCTCCTGTTGGATGCTTCGATCGATAACATAACTTTCTCGGACCATGCACTGATTTTGTTGCAAATTGCCCTCCCTACGCCCTACCCCACACAGTGGCATTGGCAACTGAACGCTTCCTTGATTCAGGATGTCGCGATTTTAGCGGACCTGAGGAAGGAACTGGAGGACTACTTCAGAATTAACAGGACGGACGACGTTTCACCCACAGTTTTGTGGGAGGCCCATAAATGTGTCGCCAGAGGGGTATTGGTGAAGCACGGGGCGCACCTGAAGCGGGAAAAATCTGCTAAGACTGTTAAACTCCTGGGTAAACTTGGGGAGCTGGAGGCCGCCCATAAGGCTACCCCTTCTAGTGCGGTGGGTGTGGAGCTGGCGCGAGTTAGAGAGGAACTCCGTACACACTTGTTGGACAAAGCCAAAGCGACACTGACTAGGTGCAGGCGGCACTTTTATGAGTTTGGGAACAAGTGTGGACGGAAATTAGCAAGGGCACTTCGAACCCAGCGCGCTTGCACATTTGTACCCTCCATCTCCTCCTCTCAAGGTCACAGAATACATTTACCGGTTGAAATTGCCGCGGCCTTTAAAGACTACTATGCTGCCCTGTATACCTGTGACCGGTCCAACCCCCTAACTCTTAGCGCAGAATTTCAAAACAAGGTTCGGTCCTACATAGCAAACTCGGGCATGCCCCGCCTCCCTGAGGAGGCCCTTGCCTCCTTGGAAACTCCCATCTCTCCCACTGAATGGCAGGCTGCACTGAAGGCTACACAACCTGGGAAGGCACCCGGCCCTGATGGCCTCACCCTAATCTATTATAAATCCCTGGATTCCCTCTTAGCCCCCCACTTCTTGGCAGCCTTTAATTCCCTTACGTCGGGGGTCTCTCCCCCACGTGACATGACCAGGGCTATTATAGCCGTGATCCCCAAGGAAGGGAAGGACCCCACGCAGTGTTCTAATTATAGGCCCATCTCATTACTGAGTGTGGACCTCAAACTATTTGCGAAAATTCTGGCCACAAGACTTTCTGTGTACTTGGGGGATGTCGTTCACCTGGACCAGACGGGCTTCTTACCCAGTCGCGAGGCCCGGGATAATACGATACGTGCAGTTGACTTGATCCATAAGGCCAACCTCGGAGGCATCCCTCTGATGCTACTATCGACTGACGCCGAAAAGGCCTTCGATCGAGTCAACTGGACGTACATGGAGGAAACGCTTCGGGCTTTGAGCTTTGGCCCCAACTTTCTCTCTTGGGTCCTAGCTTTGTACTCCAACCCCTCAGCGGTGGTCCGGGTGAACGGTATCCTCTCGGGGAGTTTTATGATCGCCAATGGCACCCGCCAGGGGTGTCCCCTCTCTCCCCTCATATTCGTCTTAACTCTTGAGCCCTTCCTCTGTCAAATTCGCGCCCTGTCGGATCTGGGGGGGGGGGGGGGGGTTCGGGGGGGGGGGGGACGTTGCGTGAGTTGGGCACGTTTGCCTCGTTCTCAAACTTCAAAATAAATTACTCCAAATCCGAGGCTCTTAATGTGTCACTCCCACCTGGTGTGGTCTCCACCCTCCGGTCGTCCTTTCGGTTCCGATGGGCCGCAAAAGCTATTAAGTACCTTGGCATTTCTCTACCCTCTAACCTGCGTGATCTATACCAACTAAACTTTCCCCCCATCCTCGCTCACATTCAATCTTGTTGCCAGACCTGACGATCGGGTGCCCTTACCTGGTTTGGCAGGTGTTCTATATTCAAAATGACACTTTTACCCAAGCTCCTCTATTCTTTCCAATGCATACCTGTTAAAATACCGAAGGCCTTCTTTAGGGCCTTGTCTTCAGTGCAGATCAAATTAAATTTGTGTGGGGCTCCAAACCTGCCAGATTGAAAAGGACTTTGCTATGTAGGACTAAAGCACAAGGTGGGGTGGCCCTTCCAGATATACAAAGTTATTACTTGGCGGCAACGCTAGTTAGAGCAATTGACTGGATACGTCATGGTGACCTCAAGCAATGGGTGGGTATAGAGCAATCCTTCACCGATACCCCCCTGGGATGCATCCCCTGGCTTCCGAGGCGCTACCTAAATGATCTCAGGCTCCATCCCTCTATTGGCCCGTTAATACTGGCCTGTAATGAAGCTATGATCCGCTCTCGTTTTCTCCCCTTCCTCTCGCCCATGATGCCCATTCTGGGACACCCTGACTTCCCACCTGGTCTGATGGACCCCGTGTTTCAAATCTGGCGTAGAGCCGGGCAGGGTGTGGCCTCCGAATTTATAGTCAATTCGGCCTGGGCGAACCTGTCTGATCTCTTAGCACGTTCCGAACCGGCGCCTTTGGGTCCTTGGCGTGCCAACCAACGTGCCCTCTACCTACGTGCCTTACCTCCCCCAACTCAGATTCCCTCATCAAAGACACATTTTGAGGCATTGTGCTCCGGTGTGGGTGTCCTTCGACATTCTCTCTCGCTGATTTATGCTGACATGATTTCGCCACCTGACCAGGACCCCCCCCCTTCCTGAAGAAGGGAAGAGGGCTTGCAGTTGTCGTTGACCCCGTCCCAGCGGACCGATATACTCATGTTAACACACAAGTGCTCTGTTAGCTCTCGCTTTCAGGAGGCAGGTTACAAGCTGACCTCCCGCTGGTACAGGGTCCCCGTCAAACTGCACGCAATTTGGCCAGATGCCGATCCCTCCTGTTGGCGATGCGGTACCGCGGAGGGCACATTTCTTCACATATTTTGGCCCTGTCCCTCCCGTACTCACTTCTGGGATAAAGTTCAGGACGTAGCCCGAAAAATCTCTGGGACCACAATAGCCTTCACCCCGGCGTTGTTTCTTCTTCATCACACCGAGATGTCTACCAAGAAATACCGGCGTTCTGTTCTGAGATTTCTGGTAATGACTGCCAGAGCATGTATTCCCTTATATTGGAAGCGTACAGATGCTCCCCCTGTTGCACTCTGGATACGGAAGGTTAACGAGGTAATGAGAATGGAGGACATGACCTCCTTCCTCCATAATGCCAATGCCCGGTTTTATCGGACCTGGCTCCCATGTATGGAATTTCAACAGACAGCAGAATATTCTGAATTGCTGGGTGGTGAGGTAATTTCTGATGTTTGAGGGATACACCCTCGGCCCTCTGGATCGCTTGTGTCTCCTGATGTTACGCCTCCCTGGTGTTTCCCCCTCCTGTTTGCTTCCCCCCCCCCCCCGTTTCCCCCCTTCCCTCTTGCCCTCGTCTTCCCTTTTTCCCTCCTTCTTCTCTCTCTCTTTCTGTACTCTATGGCCCTATGGGCTTGGAGTGGGCTCCTTCGGCCTCCTCCCCTTTGTTGGTTTTAAGGAAATTTGAAAGTGGAGAATTGGGGGTTGACTGGGGGTTCCCTCGGAGTCGCCTTAATTTTCTTCTGGCTCTTATTTTCATTTGCTACTTACTTGTGGTTTCATTTATATAATTGCGCTCTGTTATTCCATCTATTGCTGTGGCGGTTTTGGGGTTGCAACCCCTTGGTTATACTTGCCAATTGTGGTGTTAAATAAAGAGTTTATAAAAAAAAAAAAAAAAAAGCCGAGAGCGATGAGAAAGTTGCAGAGGGAATAGGGTCTATGAGGCTGGGAGGTGATGTCAGAGCTGATAGGAGTAGGAGGCCAGGTCTTCAGCGCAGAGGTCAGTGATGGGTGACTGAGCTTTGGGTTTAAGAAGAGATTTAAAGGTGTTGAAGAGACACTTTGGGTTGTTAAATAGTGAGGAGATGAGAGAGGTGAAATAAGCCGGTTTGAGCTACAGAGTCCAGGGTCGTTTTCAGGGTGTGGAGGCAGTGAGGGATGAGATTGGGGACAGTGAGGATTGTAGGGAGTCTGTGAGTTGTTGATACCACGCAGATTTCTGTATATGTATGGGGAAGGGGTGTCAGAAGGGGCCGATGTTAGTGATCGAGAAAGAGGGAAGGTTGTGGTTAGATAACTCTGATGGATCGTTTGTAAAGTTGGAGATTATACAGTGTCTGAAGATGATCAGCTCCAGGGAAATCCCACCATTGTGTGTGGGAGAGTCTGTTAGTTATGAGAGGCCGAAAGAGGAGGTTAGGGAGGATAGCTGAGAGGCCGGAGAGGAGATATCCATGGAGAAGTCACCCAGAATTAGGAACTTCTGTAGATAAGAAATGAGGGAGCCAGGTGGCAAAGTGGTCGCGGAATTGTCAAGGAGAGTCGGGGGGACGTAAGATAACAGCAATTCTGAGGGGAAGTGGGCGGAAGAGTCTGAGGGTGTGAACCTCAAAGGAGAGGAAAGAGAGTGAGGGTGGTTCAGGGTGAAAGACCTGGAAGGTGCACTGCGGGGAGAGGACACCAACTCCTCCACCATGACTATCCTCAGGTCTGGGGGGGGTGGGAGAGATGAAGACCAACTCCTCCACCATGCATACCCTCAGGTCTGGGGGGTGTGGGAGAGATGAAGACCAACTCCTCCACCATGACTATCCTCAGGTCTGGGGGGTGTGGGAGAGATGAACACCAACTCCTCCACCATGCCTACCCTCAGGTCTGGGGGGTGTGGGAGAGATGAAGACCAACTCCTCCACCATGCCTACCCTCAGGTCTGGGGGGTGTGGGAGAGATGAACACCAACTCCTCCACCATGCCTATCCTCAGGTCTGGGGGTGTAAGAGAGAAGAACACCAACTCTCCACCATGACTATCCTCAGGTCTGGGGGTGTGAGAGAGAAGAACACCAACTCCTCCACCATGCCTACCCTCAGGTCTGGGGGTGTGGGACAGATGAAGACCAACTCCTCCACCATGCCTACCCTTAGGTCTGGGGGGTGTGGAAGAGATGAAGACCAACTCCTCCACCATGACTATCCTCAGGTCTGGGGGTGTGGGACAGATGAAGACCAACTCCTCCACCATGCCTACCCTCAGGTCTGGGGGGTGTGGGAGAGATGAACACCAACTCCTCCACCATGCCTACCCTTAGGTCTGGGGGGTGTGGGAGAGAAGAACACCAACTCTCCACCATGACTATCCTCAGGTCTGGGGGTGTGAGAGAGAAGAACACCAACTCCTCCACCATGCCTACCCTTAGGTCTGGGGGGTGTGGGACAGATGAAGACCAACTCCTCCACCATGCCTACCCTTAGGTCTGGGGGGTGTGGGAGAGATGAAGACCAACTCCTCCACCATGACTATCCTCAGGTCTGGGGTGTGTGGAAGAGATGAAGACCAACTCCTCCACCATGCCTACCCTCAGGTCTGGGGGGTGTGGGAGAGATGAACACCAACTCCTCCACCATGACTATCCTCAGGTCTGGGGTGTGTGGAAGAGATGAAGACCAACTCCTCCACCATGCCTACCCTCAGGTCTGGGGGGTGTGGGAGAGATGAAGACCAACTCCTCCACCATGCATACCCTCAGGTCTGGGGGGTGTGGGAGAGATGAAGACCAACTCCTCCACCATGACTATCCTCAGGTCTAGGGGTGTGGGACAGATGAACACCAACTCCTCCACCATGCCTACCCTCAGGTCTGGGGGGTGTGGGAGAGATGAACACCAACTCCTCCACCATGCCTATCCTCAGGTCTGGGGGTGTAAGAGAGAAGAACACCAACTCTCCACCATGACTATCCTCAGGTCTGGGGGTGTGAGAGAGAAGAACACCAACTCCTCCACCATGCCTACCCTCAGGTCTGGGGGTGTGGGACAGATGAAGACCAACTCCTCCACCATGCCTACCCTTAGGTCTGGGGGGTGTGGAAGAGATGAAGACCAACTCCTCCACCATGACTATCCTCAGGTCTAGGGGTGTGGGACAGATGAAGACCAACTCCTCCACCATGCCTACCCTCAGGTCTGGGGGGTGTGGGAAAGATGAACACCAACTCCTCCACCATGCCTACCCTTAGGTCTAGGGGGTGTGGGAGAGAAGAACACCAACTCTCCACCATGACTATCCTCAGGTCTGGGGGTGTGAGAGAGAAGAACACCAACTCCTCCACCATGCCTACCCTTAGATCTGGGGTGTGTGGGACAGATGAAGACCAACTCCTCCACCATGCCTACCCTTAGGTCTGGGGGGTGTGGGAGAGATGAAGACCAACTCCTCCACCATGACTATCCTCAGGTCTGGGGTGTGTGGAAGAGATGAAGACCAACTCCTCCACCATGCCTACCCTCAGGTCTGGGGGGTGTGGGAGAGATGAATACCAACTCCTCCACCATGACTATCCTCAGGTCTGGGGTGTGTGGAAGAGATGAAGACCAACTCCTCCACCATGCCTACCCTCAGGTCTGGGGGGTGTGGGAGAGATGAAGACCAACTCCTCCACCATGCATACCCTCAGGTCTGGGGGGGTGTGGGAGAGATGAAGACCAACTCCTCCACCATGACTATCCTCAGGTCTAGGGGTGTGGGACAGATGAACACCAACTCCTCCACCATGCCTACCCTCAGGTCTGGGGGGTGTGGGAGAGATGAACACCAACTCCTCCACCATGCCTATCCTCAGGTCTGGGGGTGTAAGAGAGAAGAACACCAACTCTCCACCATGACTATCCTCAGGTCTGGGGGTGTGAGAGAGAAGAACACCAACTCCTCCACCATGCCTACCCTCAGGTCTGGGGGTGTGGGACAGATGAAGACCAACTCCTCCACCATGCCTACCCTTAGGTCTGGGGGGTGTGGGAGAGATGAAGACCAACTCCTCCACCATGACTATCCTCAGGTCTAGGGGTGTGGGACAGATGAAGACCAACTCCTCCACCATGCCTACCCTCAGGTCTGGGGGGGGGTGGGAGAGATGAACACCAACTCCTCCACCATGCCTACCCTTAGGTCTGGGGGGTGTGGGAGAGAAGAACACCAACTCTCCACCATGACTATCCTCAGGTCTGGGGGTGTGAGAGAGAAGAACACCAACTCCTCCACCATGCCTACCCTTAGGTCTGGGGGGTGTGGGACAGATGAAGACCAACTCCTCCACCATGCCTACCCTTAGGTCTGGGGGGTGTGGGAGAGATGAAGACCAACTTCTCCACCATGACTATCCTCAGGTCTGGGGTGTGTGGAAGAGATGAAGACCAACTCCTCCACCATGCCTATCCTCAGGTCTGGGGGGTGTGGGAGAGATGAAGACCAACTCCTCCACCATGACTACCCTCAGGTCTGGGGGGTGTGGGAGAGATGAAGACCAACTCCTCCACCATGACTACCCTCAGGTCTGGGGGTGTGGGAGAGATGAAGACCAACTCCTCCACCATGACTATCCTTAGGTCTGGGGGTGTGGGAGAGATGAAGACCAACTCCTCCACCATGCCTACCCTCAGGTCTGGGGGGTGTGGGAGAGATGAAGACCAGCTCCTCCACCATGACTATCCTTAGGTCTGGGGGTGTGGGAGAGATGAAGACCAACTCCTCCACCATGCCTACCCTCAGGTCTGGGGGTGTGGGAGAGATGAAGACCAACTCCTCCACCATGCCTATCCTTAGGTCTGGGGGTGTGGGAGAGATGAAGACCAACTCCTCCACCATGACTACCCTCAGGTCTGGGGGTGTGGGAGAGATGAAGACCAACTCCTCCACCATGCCTACCCTCAGGTCTGGGGGTGTGGGAGAGATGAAGACCAACTCCTCCACCATGACTATCCTCATGTCTGGGGGTGTGGGACAAGTGAAGACCACCACAGAATAGAGCAGCAGGGGAAGCAGTGTCAGATGTTTGTAACCAGGTTTTAGTGAGAGCCAGAAGAGTGAAGGATTTGGTAATGAAGAGATCATAAATCTCAGAGAGTTTAATACACACTAAGTGAGAGTTCAGGAGAAGAGCGCAAGAGGGAGACTCTGGAGAGACAGAGGGAGCAGAAGATGGCAGACAGCAATTCTTCAGATTAAAAGAGAAGGATGAGGAGAGATGTCACCGGCAGCGAGAAGCAGGATAGAGAGAGACAGCAGGAGGACAGAGAGAGACAGCAGAAGGACAGAGAGAGACAGCAGGAGGACAGAGAGAGACAGCAGGAGGACAGAGAGAGACAGCAGAAGGATAGAGAGAGACAGCAGGAGGACAGAGAGAGACAGCAGAAGGATAGAGAGAATAAGCAGGAGGATAGAATGAGACAGCAGGAGGGGAGGGAGAGAGAGACAGCAGGAGGATAGGATAGGACAGGAGGCGAGGGGCTGATGGGAGCTATACATAGGGGAGGAGAGGGGAGAGGGGCTGATGGGAGCTATACATAGGGGAGGGGAGAGGGGCTGATGGGAGCTATACATAGGGGAGGAGAGGGGAGAGGGGCTGATGGGAGCTATACATAGGGGAGGGGAGAGGGGCTGATGGGAGCTATACATAGGGGAGGGGAGGAGAGAGGGGCTGATGGGAGCTATACATAGGGGAGGAGAGAGGGGCTGATGGGAGCTATACATAGGGGAGGAGAGGGGGGATGATGGGAGCTATACATAGGGGAGGAGAAAGGGGCTGATGGGAGCTATACATAGGGGAGGAGAGAGGGGATGATGGGAGCTATACATAGGGGAGGAGAGAGGGGCTGATGGGAGCTATACATAGGGGAGGAGAGAGGGGGCTGATGGGAGCTATACATAGGGGAGGAGAGGAGAGGGGGCTGATGGGAGCTATACATAGGGGAGGAGAGAGGGGCTGATGGGAGCTATACATAGGAGGGGAGAGAGGGGCTGATGGGAGCTATACATAGGGGAGGGGAGAGGGGCTGATGGGAGCTATACATAGGGGAGAAGAGAGGGGCTGATGGGAGCTATACATAGGAGGGGAGAGAGGGGCTGATGGGAGCTATACATAGGGGAGGGGAGAGGGGCTGATGGGAGCTATACATAGGGGGGAGAGAGGGGCTGATGGGAGCTATACATAGGGGAGGAGAGAGGGGCTGATGGGAGCTATACATAGGGGAGGAGAGGGGCTGATGGGAGCTATACATAGGGGAGGAGAGGGGCTGATGGGAGCTATACATAGGGGAGGAGAGGGGCTGATGGGAGCTATACATAGGGGAGGAGAGAGGGGACTGATGGGAGCTATACATAGGGGAGGGGAGAGAGGGGCTGATGGGAGCTATACATAGGGGAGGAGAGAGGGGCTGATGGGAGCTATACATAGGGGAGGAGAGAGGGGCTGATGGGAGCTATACATAGGGGAGGAGAGAGGGGCTGATGGGAGCTATACATAGGGGAGGGGAAAGGGGGCTGATGGGAGCTATACATAGGAGAGGGGAGAGGGGCTGATGGGAGCTATACATAGGGGGGAGAGAGGGGCTGATGGGAGCTATACATAGGGGAGGAGAGAGGGGCTGATGGGAGCTATACATAGGGGAGGGGAGAGAGGGGCTGATGGGAGCTATACATAGGGGAGGAGAGAGGGGCTGATGGGAGCTATACATAGGGGAGGAGAGAGGGGCTGATGGGAGCTATACATAGGGGAGGAGAGAGGGGCTGATGGGAGCTATACATAGGGGAGGAGAGAGGGGCTGATGGGAGCTATACATAGGAGAGGAGAGGAGAGGGGGCTGATGGGAGCTATACATAGGGGAGGGGAGAGGGGGCTGATGGGAGCTATACATAGGGGAGGAGAGAGGGGCTGATGGGAGCTATACATAGGGGGGGAGAGAGGGGCTGATGGGAGCTATACATAGGGGAGGAGAGGGGCTGATGGGAGCTATACATAGGGGAGGAAAGAGGGGCTGATGGGAGCTATACATAGGGGAGGAGAGGGGCTGATGGGAGCTATACATAGGGGAGGAGAGGGGGCTGATGGGAGCTATACATAGGAGGGGAAAGGGGCTGATGGGGGCTATACATAGGGGAGGAGAGGGGCTGATGGGAGCTATACATAGGGGAGGAGAGGGGCTGATGGGAGCTATACATAGGGGAGGGGAGAGGGGGCTGATGGGAGCTATACATAGGGGAGGAGAGAGGGGCTGATGGGAGCTATACATAGGGGAGGGGAGAGGGGGCTGATGGGAGCTATACATAGGGGAGGAGAGAGGGGCTGATGGGAGCTATACATAGGGGGGGAGAGAGGGGCTGATGGGAGCTATACATAGGGGAGGAGAGGGGCTGATGGGAGCTATACATAGGGGAGGAGAGAGGGGCTGATGGGAGCTATACATAGGGGAGGAGAGGGGCTGATGGGAGCTATACATAGGGGAGGAGAGGGGGCTGATGGGAGCTATACATAGGAGGGGAAAGGGGCTGATGGGGGCTATACATAGGGGAGGAGAGGGGCTGATGGGAGCTATACATAGGGGAGGAGAGGGGCTGATGGGAGCTATACATAGGGGAGGAGAGAGGGGGCTGATGGGAGCTATACATAGGGGAGGAGAGGAGAGGGGGCTGATGGGAGCTATACATAGGGGAGGAGAGAGGGGCTGATGGGAGCTATACATAGGGGAGGAGAGAGGGGCTGATGGGAGCTATACATAGGAGAGGGGAGAGAGGGGCTGATGGGAGCTATACATAGGGGAGGAGAGAGGGGCTGATGGGAGCTATACATAGGGGAGGAGAGAGGGGCTGATGGGAGCTATACATAGGGGAGGAGAGAGGGGGCTGATGGGAGCTATACATAGGGGAGGAGGGGAGGGGCTGATGGGAGCTATACATAGGGGAGGGGAGAGAGGGGCTGATGGGAGCTATACATAGGGGAGGGGAGAGGGGCTGATGGGAGCTATACATAGGGGAGGAGAGAGGGGCTGATGGGAGCTATACATAGGGGAGGAGAGAGGGGCTGATGGGAGCTATACATAGGGGAGGAGAGAGGGGCTGATGGGAGCTATACATAGGGGAGGAGAGGGGCTGATGGGAGCTATACATAGGGGGAGGGGAGAGGGGCTGATGGGAGCTATACATAGGGGAGGAGGAGAGAGGGGCTGATGGGAGCTATACATAGGGGAGGAGAGAGGGGACTGATGGGAGATATACATAGAGGGGGAGAGAGGGGCTGATGGGAGCTATACATAGGGGAGGAGAGAGGGGCTGATGGGAGCTATACATAGGGGAGGAGAGAGGGGCTGATGGGAGCTATACATAGGGGAGGAGAGAGGGGCTGATGGGGGCTATACATAGGGGAGGAGAGAGGGGCTGATGGGGGCTATACATAGGGGAGGAGAGGGGCTGATGGGAGCTATACATAGGGGAGGAGAGAGGGGCTGATGGGAGCTATACATAGGAGAGGAGAGAGGGGCTGATGGGAGCTATACATAGGGGAGGAGAGAGGGGCTGATGGGAGCTATACATAGGGAGGAGAGAGGGGCTGATGGGAGCTATACATAGGGGAGAAGAGAGGGGCTGATGGGAGCTATACATAGGGGAGGAGAGGGGCTGATGGGAGCTATACATAGGGGAGGAGAGAGGGGCTGATGGGAGCTATACATAGGGGAGAAGAGAGGGGCTGATGGGAGCTATACATAGGGGAGGAGAGGGGCTGATGGGAGCTATACATAGGGGAGGAGAGAGGGGACTGATGGGAGCTATACATAGGGGAGGGGAGAGAGGGGCTGATGGGAGCTATATATAGGGGAGGAGAGGGGCTGATGGGAGCTATACATAGGGGAGGAGAGAGGGGCTGATGGGAGCTATACATAGGGGAGGAGAGAGGGGCTGATGGGAGCTATACATAGGGGAGGAGAGAGGGGCTGATGGGAGCTATACATAGGGGAGGAGAGAGGGGCTGATGGGAGCTATACATAGGGGAGGAGAGGAGAGAGGGGCTGATGGGAGCTATACATAGGGGAGGAGAGGGGGCTGATGGGAGCTATACATAGGGGAGGAGAGGGGCTGATGGGAGCTATACATAGGAGAGGGGAGAGGGGCTGATGGGAGCTATACATAGGGGAGGAGAGAGGGGCTGATGGGAGCTATACATAGGGGAGGAGAGAGGGGCTGATGGGAGCTATACATAGGGGAGGGGAGAGGGGCTGATGGGAGCTATACATAGGGGAGGAGAGAGGGGCTGATGGGAGCTATACATAGGGGAGGAGAGGGGCTGATGGGAGCTATACATAGGGGAGAGAGAGGGGCTGATGGGAGCTATACATAGGAGAGGAGAGAGGGGCTGATGGGAGCTATACATAGGGGAGGAGGAGAGGGGCTGATGGGAGCTATACATAGGGGAGGGGGGAGGGGCTGATGGGCGCTATACATAGGGGAGGAGAGAGGGGCTGATGGGAGCTATACATAGGGGAGGAGAGAGGGGCTGATGGGAGCTATACATAGGGGAGGAGAGAGGGGCTGATGGGAGCTATACATAGGGGAGGAGAGAGGGGGCTGATGGGAGCTATACATAGGGGAGGGGAGAGAGGGGCTGATGGGAGCTATACATAGGGGAGGGGGGGAGGGGGCTGATGGGAGCTATACATAGGGGAGGAGAGAGGGGCTGATGGGAGCTATACATAGGGGAGGAGAGGGGACTGATGGGAGCTACACATAGGGGAGAGAGGGGGCTGATGGGAGCTATACATAGGGGAGGGGAGAGGGGCTGATGGGAGCTATACATAGGGGAGGGGAGAGGGGCTGATGGGAGCTATACATAGGGGAGGAGAGAGGGGCTGATGGGAGCTATACATAGGGGAGGGGAGAGAGGGGCTGATGGGAGCTATACATAGGGGAGGAGAGAGGGGCTGATGGGAGCTATACATAGGGGGGAGAGAGGGGGCTGATGGGAGCTATACATAGGGGAGGAGAGAGGGCTGATGGGAGCTATACATAGGGGAGGAGAGAGGGGCTGATGGGAGCTATACATAGGGGAGGAGAGAGGGGCTGATGGGAGCTATACATAGGGGAGGAGAGAGGGGCTGATGGGAGCTATACATAGGGGAGGGGAGAGGGGCTGATGGGAGCTATACATAGGGGAGGAGAGGAGAGGGGGCTGATGGGAGCTATACATAGGGGAGGAGAGGGGCTGATGGGAGCTATACATAGGGGGGGAGAGAGGGGCTGATGGGAGCTATACATAGGGGGGGAGAGAGGGGGCTGATGGGAGCTATACATAGGGGAGGAGAGAGGGGCTGATGGGAGCTATACATAGGGGGGAGAGAGGGGGCTGATGGGAGCTATACATAAGGGAGGAGAGGAGAGAGGGGCTGATGGGAGCTATACATAGGGGAGGAGAGAGGGGCTGATGGGAGCTATACATAGGGGAAGAGAGGAGAGAGGGGCTGATGGGAGCTATACATAGGGGAGGAGAGAGGGGCTGATGGGAGCTATACATAGGGGAGGGGAGAGAGGGGCTGATGGGAGCTATACATAGGGGAGGAGAGAGGGGGCTGATGGGAGCTATACATAGGGAGGAGAGAGGGGCTGATGGGAGCTATACATAGGGGAGGGGAGAGGGGCTGATGGGAGCTATACATAGGGGAGGAGAGAGGGGACTGATGGGAGCTATACATAGGGGAGGAGAGAGGGGCTGATGGGAGCTATACATAGGAGAGGAGAGAGGGGCTGATGGGAGCTATACATAGGGGGGGGGGGGAGAGAGGGGCTGATGGGAGCTATACATAGGAGAGGGGAGAGGGGCTGATGGGAGCTATACATAGGGGAGGAGAGAGGGGCTGATGGGAGCTATACATAGGAGAGGGGAGGGGCTGATGGGAGCTATACATAGGGGAGGAGGAGAGAGGGGCTGATGGGAGCTATATATAGGGGAGGAGAGAGAGGGGCTGATGGGAGCTATAGATAGGGGAGGGGAGGGGCTGATGGGAGCTATACATAGGGGAGGAGAGAGGGGCTGATGGGAGCTATACATAGGGGAGGAGAGGGGCTGATGGGAGCTATACATAGGGGAGGAGAGGAGAGAGGGGCTGATGGGAGCTATACATAGGGGGGGAGAGAGGGGGCTGATGGGAGCTATACATAGGGGAGGAGAGAGGGGCTGATGGGAGCTATACATAGGGGAGGAGAGGAGAGAGGGGCTGATGGGAGCTCTACATAGGGGAGGAGAGGAGAGAGGGGCTGATGGGAGCTATACATAGGGGGGAGAGAGGGGCTGATGGGAGCTATACATAGGGGAGGGGAGAGAGGGGCTGATGGGAGCTATACATAGGAGAGGGGAGGGGCTGATGGGAGCTATACATAGGGGAGGAGAGAGGGGACTGATGGGAGCTATACATAGGGGAGGAGAGGGGCTGATGGGGGCTATACATAGGGGAGGGGAGAGGGGCTGATGGGAGCTATACATAGGGGAGGAGAGAGGGGCTGATGGGAGCTATACATAGGGGAGAGGAGAGAGGGGCTGATGGGAGCTATACATAGGGGAGAGAGGGGCTGATGGGAGCTATACATAGGGGAGGGGAGAGGGGGCTGATGGGAGCTATACATAGCGGAGGAGAGAGGGGCTGATGGGAGCTATACATAGGGGAGGGGAGAGAGGGGCTGATGGGAGCTATACATAGGGGAGGAGAGAGGGGCTGATGGGAGCTATACATAGGGGAGGAGAGAGGGGGCTGATGGGAGCTATACATAGGGGAGGAGAGGAGAGGGGGCTGATGGGAGCTATACATAGGGGAGGAGAGAGGGGCTGATGGGAGCTATACATAGGGGAGGAGAGAGGGGCTGATGGGAGCTATACATAGGAGAGGGGAGAGAGGGGCTGATGGGAGCTATACATAGGGGAGGAGAGAGGGGCTGATGGGAGCTATACATAGGGGAGGAGAGAGGGGCTGATGGGAGCTATACATAGGGGAGGGGAGAGGGGCTGATGGGAGCTATACATAGGGGAGGGGAGAGGGGCTGATGGGAGCTATACATAGGGGAGGGGAGAGGGGCTGATGGGAGCTATACATAGGGGAGGAGGAGAGAGGGGCTGATGGGGCTATACATAGGGGGGAGAGAGGGCTGATGGGAGCTATACATAGGGGAGAGGAGAGGGGCTGATGGGAGCTATACATAGGGGAGGAGAGGGGGGACTGATGGGAGCTATACATAGGGGAGGGGAGGGGGCTGATGGGAGCTATACATAGGGGAGGAGGAGAGGAGAAGGGATGATGGGAGCTATACATAGGGGAGGAGAGAGGGGCTGATGGGAGCTATACATAGGGGAGGAGAGAGGGGGCTGATGGGAGATATACATAGGGGAGGAGAGAGGGGCTGATGGGGGCTATACATAGGGGAGGAGAGGGGGCTGATGGGAGCTATACATAGGAGAGGAGAGAGGGGCTGATGGGAGCTATACATAGGAGAGGAGAGAGGGGCTGATGGGAGCTATACATAGGGGAGGAGAGAGGGGCTGATGGGAGCTATACATAGGAGAGGAGAGGAGAGAGGGGCTGATGGGAGCTATACATAGGAGAGGGGGCTGATGGGAGCTATACATAGGGGAGGAGAGAGGGGCTGATGGGAGCTATACATAGGGGAGGGGAGAGGGGCTGATGGGAGCTATACATAGGGGAGGAGAGAGGGGCTGATGGGAGCTATACATAGGGGAGGAGAGAGGGGCTGATGGGAGCTATACATAGGGGAGGAGAGAGGGGCTGATGGGAGCTATACATAGGGGAGGGGAGAGGGGCTGATGGGAGCTATACATAGGGGAGGAGAGAGGGGGCTGATGGGAGCTATACATAGGGGAGGAGAGAGGGGCTGATGGGAGCTATACATAGGAGAGAGGGGCTGATGGGAGCTATACATAGGAGAGGAGAGGAGAGAGGGGCTGATGGGAGCTATACATAGGGGAGGGGAGAGGGGCTGATGGGAGATATACATAGGGGGGGGAGAGGGGCTGATGGGAGCTATACATAGGGGAGGAGAGAGGGGCTGATGGGAGCTATACATAGGAGAGGAGAGAGGGGCTGATGGGAGCTATACATAGGGGAGGAGAGAGGGGCTGATGGGAGCTATACATAGGGGAGGAGAGAGGGGCTGATGGGAGCTATACATAGGGGAGGAGAGAGGGGCTGATGGGAGCTATACATAGGGGAGGAGAGGGGACTGATGGGAGCTACACATAGGGGAGAGAGAGGGGCTGATGGGAGCTATACATAGGGGAGGGGAGAGAGGCTGATGGGAGCTATACATAGGGGAGGAGAGGGGGCTGATGGGAGCTATACATAGGGGGGGAGAGAGGGGACTGATGGGAGCTATACATAGGGGAGGGGAGAGAGGGGATGATGGGAGCTATACATAGGGGAGGAGAGAGGGGCTGATGGGGGCTATACATAGGGGAGGAGAGAGGGGGCTGATGGGAGCTATACATAGGAGGGGAGAGGGGCTGATGGGGGCTATACATAGGGGAGGAGAGGGGGCTGATGGGAGCTATACATAGGGGAGGAGAGAGGGGGCTGATGGGAGCTATACATAGGGGGGGAGAGAGGGGCTGATGGGAGCTATACATAGGGGAGGAGAGGAGAGAGGGGCTGATGGGAGCTATACATAGGGTGGGAGAGAGGGGCTGATGGGAGCTATACATAGGAGGGGAGAGGGGCTGATGGGGGCTATACATAGGGGAGGAGAGGGGCTGATGGGAGCTATACATAGGGGAGGAGAGAGGGGACTGATGGGAGCTATACATAGGGGAGGGGAGAGGGGGCTGATGGGAGCTATACATAGGGGAGGAGAGAGGGGCTGATGGGAGCTATACATAGGGGAGGAGAGAGGGGGCTGATGGGAGCTATACATAGAGGAGGGGAGAGGGGGCTGATGGGAGCTATACATAGGGGAGGAGAGAGGGGCTGATGGGAGCTATACATAGGGGAGGAGAGAGGGGCTGATGGGAGCTATACATAGGAGAGGAGAGAGGGGCTGATGGGAGCTATACATAGGGGAGGAGAGAGGGGCTGATGGGAGCTATACTAGGGGAGGAGAGGGGGCTGATGGGAGCTATACATAGGGGAGGGGAGGAGAGAGGGGCTGATGGGAGCTATACATAGGGGATGGGGAGAGAGACTGATGGGGATCTATACATAGGGGAGGAGAGAGGGGGCTGATGGGAGCTATACATAGGGGAGGGGAGAGGGGCTGACTGGGAGCTATACATAGGGGAGGATGAGAGGGGGCTTGATGGGAGCTATACATAGGGGAGGATGAGAGGGGGCTGATGGGAGCATACATAGGGGAGGAGAGTTAGAGGGGCTGATGGGAGCTATACATAGGGGAGGGGAGAGGGGCTGATGGGAGCTATACATAGGGCGAGAGAGAGGGGCTGATGGGAGCTATACATAGGGGAGGAGAGAGAGGATGATGGGAGCTATACATAGGGGAGGATGAGAGAGGGGGCTGATGGGGGCTATACATAGGGGAGGAGAGAGGGGCTGATGGGGGCTATACATAGGAGGGGAGAGGGGCTGATGGGAGCTATACATAGGGGAGGAGAGAGGGGCTGATGGGAGCTATACATAGGAGAGAGGGGCTGATGGGAGCTATACATAGGGGAGGGGAGAGGGGGCTGATGGGAGCTATACATAGGGGAGGAGAGAGGGGCTGATGGGAGCTATACATAGGGGAGGAGAGAGGGGCTGATGGGAGCTATACATAGGGGAGGGGAGAGGGGCTGATGGGAGCTATACATAGGGGAGGAGAGGGGCTGATGGGAGCTATACATAGGGGAGGAGAGGGGCTGATGGGAGCTATACATAGGGGAGGAGAGAGGGGCTGATGGGGGCTATACATAGGGGAGGAGAGAGGGGCTGATGGGGGCTATACATAGGAGGGGAGAGGGGCTGATGGGAGCTATACATAGGGGAGGAGAGAGGGGCTGATGGGAGCTATACATAGGAGAGAGGGGCTGATGGGAGCTATACATAGGGGAGGGGAGAGGGGGCTGATGGGAGCTATACATAGGGGAGGAGAGAGGGGCTGATGGGAGCTATACATAGGGGAGGAGAGAGGGCTGATGGGAGCTATACATAGGGGAGGGGAGAGGGGCTGATGGGAGCTATACATAGGGAGGAGAGAGGGGCTGATGGGAGCTATACATAGGGGAGGAGAGGGGCTGATGGGAGCTATACATAGGGGAGGGGCTGAGGGGCTGATGGGAAGCTATACATAGGGGAGGAGAGGGGCTGATGGAGCTATACATAGGGGAGGGGGAGAGGGCTGATGGGAGCTATACATAGTGGAGGAGGAGAGAGGGCTGATGGGAGCTATACATAGGGGAGGAGAGAGGGGCTGATGGGAGCTATACATAGGGGAGGAGAGGGGGCTGATGGGAGCTATACATAGGGGAGGAGAGAGGGGCTGATGGAGCTATACATAGGGGAGGAGAGGGGCTGATGGGAGCTATACATAGGGGAGGAGAGAGGGGCTGATGGGAGCTTATACATAGGGAGAGGAGAGGGGCTGATGGGAGCTATACATAGGGGAGGAGAGGGGGCTGATGGGAGCTATACATAGGGGGGAGAGAGGGGCTGATGGGAGCTATACATAGGGGAGGAGAGGGGCTGATGGGAGCTATACATAGGGGAGGAGAGAGGGGCTGATGGGAGCTATACATAGGGGAGGAGAGAGGGGCTGATGGGAGCTATACATAGGGGAGGAGAGGGGGCTGATGGGAGCTATACATAGTGGAGGAGAGAGGGGCTGATGGGAGCTATACATAGGGAGAGGAGAGGGGCTGATGGGAGCTATACATAGGGGAGGAGAGAGGGGCTGATGGGAGCTATACACTAGGAGAGGAGGAGGGGCTGATGGGAGCTATACATAGGGGAGGAGAGGGGGCTGATGGGAGCTATACATAGGGGGAGAGAGGGGCTGATGGGAGCTATCCATAGGGGAGGAGAGGGGCTGATGGGAGCTATACATAGGGGAGGAGAGAGGGGCTGATGGGAGCTATACATAGGGGAGGGGAGAGGGGCTGATGGGAGCAATACATAGGGGAGGAGGAGAGAGGGGCTGATGGGAGCTATACATAGGGAGGAGAGAGGGGCTGATGGGAGCTATACATAGGGGAGGAGAGAGGGGACTGATGGGATCTATACATAGGGGAGGGGGAGAGGGGCTGATGGGAGCTATACATAGGAGAGGAGAGGGCTGATGGGAGCTATACATAGGGGAGGAGAGAGGGGCTGATGGGAGCTATACATAGGGGAGGAGAGAGGGGACTGATGGAGCTATACATAGGGGAGGAGAGGGGCTGATGGGAGCTATACATAGGGGAGGAGAGAGGGGCTGATGGGAGCTATACATAGGAGAGGAGAGGGGCTGATGGGAGCTATACATAGGGGAGGAGAGAGAGGGGGCTGATGGGAGCTATACATAGGGGAGAGGGGCTGATGGGAGCTATACATAGGGGAGGAGAGAGGGGCTGATGGGAGCTATACATAGGGGAGAGAGAGGGGCTGATGGGAGCTATACATAGGGGAGGAGAGAGGGGACTGATTGGAGCTATACATAGGGAGGAGAGGGGGGCTGATGGGAGCTATACATAGGGGAGGAGAGAGGCTGATGGGAGCTATACATAGGGGGGAGAGAGGGGATGATGGGAGCTATACATAGGGGAGGAGAGGAGAGGGGGCTGATGGGAGCTATACATAGGGGAGGAGAGAGGGGCTGATGGGAGCTATACATAGGGGAGGGGAGAGGGGGCTGATGGGAGCTATACATAGCGGAGGAGAGAGGGGCTGATGGGAGCTATACATAGGGGAGGAGAGGAGAGGGGGCTGATGGGGGCTATACATAGGGGAGGAGGAGAGAGGGGCTGATGGGGGCTATACATAGGGGAGGAGAGAGGGGCTGATGGGAGCTATACATAGGGGAGGAGAGAGGGGCTGATGGGAGCTATACATAGGGGAGGAGGAGAGAGGGGCTGATGGGGGCTATACATAGGGGAGGAGAGAGGGGCTGATGGGAGCTATACATAGGGGAGGAGAGAGGGGCTGATGGGAGCTATACATAGGGGAGGAGAGAGGGGCTGATGGGAGCTATACATAGGGGAGGAGAGGGGGCTGATGGGAGCTATACATAGGGGAGGAGAGAGGGGCTGATGGGAGCTATACATAGAGGAGGAGAGGGGCTGATGGGAGCTATACATAGGGGAGGAGAGAGGGGCTGATGGGAGCTATACATAGGAGAGGAGAGGGGCTGATGGGAGCTATACATAGGGGAGGAGAGGGGGCTGATGGGAGCTATACATAGGGGGGAGAGAGGGGCTGATGGGAGCTATACATAGGGGAGGAGAGGGGCTGATGGGAGCTATACATAGGGGAGGAGAGAGGGGCTGATGGGAGCTATACATAGGGGAGGGGAGAGGGACTGATGGGAGCAATACATAGGGGAGGAGGAGAGAGGGGCTGATGGGAGCTATACATAGGGGAGGAGAGAGGGGCTGATGGGAGCTATACATAGGGGAGGAGAGAGGGGACTGATGGGAGCTATACATAGGGGAGGGGGAGAGGGGCTGATGGGAGCTATACATAGGAGAGGAGAGGGGCTGATGGGAGCTATACATAGGGGAGGAGAGAGGGGCTGATGGGAGCTATACATAGGGGAGAGAGAGGGAGACTGATGGGAGCTATACATAGGGGAGGAGAGGGGGCTGATGGGAGCTATACATAGGGGAGGAGAGAGGGGCTGATGGGAGCTATACATAGGAGAGGAGAGGGGCTGATGGGAGCTATACATAGGGGAGGAGAGAGGGGGCTGATGGGAGCTATACATAGGGGAGAGGGGCTGATGGGAGCTATACATAGGGGAGGAGAGAGGGGCTGATGGGAGCTATACATAGGGGAGAGAGAGGGGCTGATGGGAGCTATACATAGGGGAGGAGAGAGGGGACTGATGGGAGCTATACATAGGGGAGGAGAGGGGGGCTGATGGGAGCTATACATAGGGGAGGAGAGAGGCTGATGGGAGCTATACATAGGGGGGAGAGAGGGGATGATGGGAGCTATACATAGGGGAGGAGGAGGAGAGGGGGCTGATGGGAGCTATACATAGGGAGGAGAGAGGGGCTGATGGGAGCTATACATAGGGGAGGGGAGAGGGGGCTGATGGGAGCTATACATAGCGGAGGAGAGAGGGGCTGATGGGAGCTATACATAGGGGAGGAGAGGAGAGGGGGCTGATGGGAGCTATACATAGGGGAGGGGAGAGGGGGCTGATGGGAGCTATACATAGGGGAGGGGAGAGGGGGCTGATGGGAGCTATACATAGGGGAGGGGAGAGGGGGCTGATGGGGGCTATACATAGGGGGGAGAGAGGGGCTGATGGGAGCTATACATAGGGGAGGAGAGAGGGGCTGATGGGAGCTATACATAGGGGAGGAGAGGGGCTGATGGGAGCTATACATAGGGGAGGAGAGGGGCTGATGGGAGCTATACATAGGGGGGAGAGAGGGGGCTGATGGGAGCTATACATAGGGGAGGAGAGAGGGGCTGATGGGAGCTATACATAGGGGAGGAGAGAGGGGGCTGATGGGAGCTATACATAGGGGAGGAGAGGGGCTGATGGGAGCTATACATAGGGGGGAGAGAGGGGCTGATGGGAGCTATACATAGGGGAGGAGAGGGGCTGATGGGAGCTATACATAGGGAGGAGAGAGGGGCTGATGGGAGCTATACATAGGGGAGGGGAGAGAGGGGCTGATGGGAGCTATACATAGGAGGAGAGAGGGGCTGATGGGAGCTATACATAGGGGAGGAGAGAGGCTGATGGGAGCTATACATAGGGGAGGAGAGAGGGGCTGATGGGAGCTATACATAGGGGAGGAGGAGAGGGGCTGATGGGAGCTATACATAGGGGAGGAGAGGGGCTGATGGGAGCTATACATAGGGAGGAGGAGAGAGGGGCTGATGGGAGCTATACATAGGGGAGGAGAGGGGCTGATGGGAGCTATACATAGGGGAGGAGAGGGGCTGATGGGAGCTATACATAGGGGAGGAGAGGGGCTGATGGGAGCTATACATAGGGGAGGAGGAGAGAGGGGCTGATGGGAGCTATACATAGGGGAGGAGAGGGGCTGATGGGAGCTATACATAGGGGAGGAGAGAGGGGCTGATGGGAGCTATACATAGGGGAGGGGAGAGAGGGGCTGATGGGAGCTATACATAGGAGGAGAGAGGGGCTGATGGGAGCTATACATAGGGGAGGAGAGAGGCTGATGGGAGCTATACATAGGGGAGGAGAGAGGGGCTGATGGGAGCTATACATAGGGGAGGAGGAGAGGGGCTGATGGGAGCTATACATAGGGGAGGGGAGAGAGGGGCTGATGGGAGCTATACATAGGGGAGGAGAGAGGGGCTGATGGGAGCTATACATAGGGGAGAGGAGAGGGGCTGATGGGAGCTATACATAGGGGAGGAGGAGAGAGGGGCTGATGGGAGCTATACATAGGGGAGGAGAGGGGCTGATGGGAGCTATACATAGGGGAGGAGAGGGGCTGATGGGAGCTATACATAGGGGAGGAGAGGGGCTGATGGGAGCTATACATAGGGGAGGGGAGAGAGGGGCTGATGGGAGCTATACATAGGGGAGGAGAGGGGCTGATGGGAGCTATACATAGGGGAGGGGAGAGAGGGGCTGATGGGAGCTATACATAGGGGAGGAGAGAGGGGCTGATGGGAGCTATACATAGGGGAGAGGAGAGGGGCTGATGGGAGCTATACATAGGGGAGGAGGAGAGAGGGGCTGATGGGAGCTATACATAGGGGAGGAGAGGGGCTGATGGGAGCTATACATAGGGGAGGAGAGGGGCTGATGGGAGCTATACATAGGGGAGGAGAGGGGCTGATGGGAGCTATACATAGGGGAGGAGGAGAGAGGGGCTGATGGGAGCTATACATAGGGGAGGAGAGGGGCTGATGGGAGCTATACATAGGGGAGGAGAGAGGGGCTGATGGGAGCTATACATAGGGGAGGGGAGAGAGGGGCTGATGGGAGCTATACATAGGAGGAGAGAGGGGCTGATGGGAGCTATACATAGGGGAGGAGAGAGGCTGATGGGAGCTATACATAGGGGAGGGGAGAGGGGCTGATGGGAGCTATACATAGGGGAGGAGAGAGGGGCTGATGGGAGCTATACATAGGGGAGGAGAGGGGGCTGATGGGAGCTATACATAGGGGAGGAGAGAGGGGGCTGATGGGGGCTATACATAGGGGAGGAGGAGAGGGGCTGATGGGAGCTATACATAGGAGAGGAGAGGGGCTGATGGGAGCTATACATAGGGGAGGGGAGAGGGGGCTGATGGGAGCTATACATAGGGGAGGAGAGGGGCTGATGGGAGCTATACATAGGGGAGGAGGAGAGGGGCTGATGGGAGCTATACATAGGGGAGGGGAGAGGGGCTGATGGGAGCTATACATAGGGGAGGGGAGGAGAGGGGCTGATGGGAGCTATACATAGGGGAGAGGAGAGGGGCTGATGGGAGCTATACATAGGGGAGGAGAGAGGGGCTGATGGGAGCTATACATAGGGGAGAGGAGAGGGGCTGATGGGAGCTATACATAGGGGAGGGGAAAGGAGGCTGATGGGAGCTATACATAGGGGAGCGGGAGAGAGGGGGCTGATGGGAGCTATACATAGGGGAGGAGAGGGGGCTGATGGGAGCTATACATAGGGGAGGGGAGAGGGGCTGATGGGAGCTATACATAGGGGGGGAGAGAGGGGCTGATGGGGGCTATACATAGGGGAGGAGAGAGGGGCTGATGGGAGCTATACATAGGGGAGGGGAGAGGGGCTGATGGGAGCTATACATAGGGGAGAGGAGAGGGGCTGATGGGAGCTATACATAGGGGAGGAGAGGAGAGAGGGGCTGATGGGAGCTATACATAGGGGAGGAGAGGAGAGAGGGGCTGATGGGAGCTATACATAGGGGGGGAGAGAGGGGGCTGATGGGAGCTATACATAGGGGAGGAGAAAGGGGCTGATGGGAGCTATACATAGGGGAGGAGAGAGGGGCTGATGGGGGCTATACATAGGGGAGGAGAGAGGGGCTGATGGGAGCTATACATAGGGGAGGAGAGAGGGGCTGATGGGAGCTATACATAGGGGAGGAGAGAGGGGCTGATGGGAGCTATACATAGGGGAGGAGAGGGGGCTGATGGGAGCTATACATAGGGGAGGAGAGAGGGGCTGATGGGAGCTATACATAGGGGAGGAGAGAGGGGCTGATGGGAGCTATACATAGGGGAGGAGAGAGGGGCTGATGGGAGCTATACATAGGGGAGGAGAGGAGAGAGGGGCTGATGGGAGCTATACATAGGGGGGGAGAGAGGGGGCTGATGGGAGCTATACATAGGGGAGGAGAGAGGGGCTGATGGGAGCTATACATAGGGGAGGAGAGGAGAGAGGGGCTGATGGGAGCTATACATAGGGGAGAGGAGAGGGGCTGATGGGAGCTATACATAGGGGAGGAGAGGAGAGAGGGGCTGATGGGAGCTATACATAGGGGAGGAGAGGAGAGAGGGGCTGATGGGAGCTATACATAGGGGAGGAGAGGAGAGAGGGGCTGATGGGAGCTATACATAGGGGAGGAGAGGGGCTGATGGGAGCTATACATAGGGGAGGAGAGGAGGGGCTGATGGGAGCTATACATAGGGGAGGAGAGAGGGGCTGATGGGAGCTATACATAGGAGAGAGGGGCTGATGGGAGCTATACATAGGGGAGGAGAGGAGAGAGGGGCTGATGGGAGCTATACATAGGGGAGGAGAGGAGAGAGGGGCTGATGGGAGCTATACATAGGGGAGGAGAGGGGCTGATGGGAGCTATACATAGGGGAGGAGAGGAGGGGCTGATGGGAGCTATACATAGGGGGGAGAGAGGGGGCTGATGGGAGCTATACATAGGGGAGGAGAGAGGGGCTGATGGGAGCTATACATAGGGGAGGAGAGAGGGGCTGATGGGAGCTATACATAGGGGAGGAGAGAGGGGCTGATGGGAGCTATACATAGGGGAGGAGAGAGGGGCTGATGGAAGCTATACATAGGGGAGGAGAGAGGGGCTGATGGGAGCTATACATAGGGGAGGAGAGAGGGGCTGATGGGAGCTATACATAGGGGAGGAGAGAGGGGCTGATGGAAGCTATACATAGGGGAGGAGAGAGGGGCTGATGGGAGCTATACATAGGGGAGAGGAGAGGGGCTGATGGGAGCTATACATAGGGGAGGAGAGGAGAGAGGGGCTGATGGGAGCTATACAGAGGGGAGGAGAGGAGAGAGGGGCTGATGGGAGCTATACATAGGGGAGGAGAGGAGAGAGGGGCTGATGGGAGCTATACATAGGGGAGGAGAGGGGCTGATGGGAGCTATACATAGGGGAGGAGAGGAGGGGCTGATGGGAGCTATACATAGGGGAGGAGAGAGGGGCTGATGGGAGCTATACATAGGAGAGAGGGGCTGATGGGAGCTATACATAGGGGAGGAGAGGAGAGAGGGGCTGATGGGAGCTATACATAGGGGAGGAGAGGAGAGAGGGGCTGATGGGAGCTATACATAGGGGAGGAGAGGGGCTGATGGGAGCTATACATAGGGGAGGAGAGGAGGGGCTGATGGGAGCTATACATAGGGGGGAGAGAGGGGGCTGATGGGAGCTATACATAGGGGAGGAGAGAGGGGCTGATGGGAGCTATACATAGGGGAGGAGAGAGGGGCTGATGGGAGCTATACATAGGGGAGGAGAGAGGGGCTGATGGGAGCTATACATAGGGGAGGAGAGAGGGGCTGATGGGAGCTATACATAGGGGAGGAGAGAGGGGCTGATGGAAGCTATACATAGGGGAGGAGAGAGGGGCTGATGGGAGCTATACATAGTGGAGGAGAGAGGGGCTGATGGGAGCTATACATAGGGGAGGGGAGAGGGGGCTGATGGGAGCTATACATAGGGGGGAGAGGGGCTGATGGGAGCTATACATAGGGGAGGAGAGAGGGGGCTGATGGGAGCTATACATAGTGGAGGAGAGAGGGGCTGATGGGAGCTATACATAGGGGAGGGGAGAGGGGGCTGATGGGAGCTATACATAGGGGGGAGAGAGGGGGCTGATGGGAGCTATACATAGGGGAGGGGAGAGAGGGGCTGATGGGAGCTATACATAGGGGAGGAGAGAGGGGCTGATGGGAGCTATACATAGGGGAGGGGAGAGGGGCTGATGGGAGCTATACATAGGGGAGGGGAGAGAGGGGCTGATGGGAGCTATACATAGGGGAGGAGAGAGGGGCTGATGGGAGCTATACATAGGGGAGGGGAGAGGGGCTGATGGGGGTTATACATAGGGGAGGAGAGGGGCTGATGGGAGCTATACATAGGGGAGGAGAGAGGGGCTGATGGGAGCTATACATAGGGGAGGAGAGGGGCTGATGGGAGCTATACATAGGGGAGGAGAGAGGGGCTGATGGGGGCTATACATAGGGGAGGAGAGAGGGGGCTGATGGGAGCTATACATAGGGGAGAAGAGAGGGGCTGATGGGAGCTATACATAGGGGAGGGGAGAGGGGCTGATGGGAGCTATACATAGGGAGGAGAGAGGGGCTGATGGGAGCTATACATAGGGGAGGAGAGAGGGGGCTGATGGGAGCTATACATAGGGGAGGGGAGAGGGGGCTGATGGGAGCTATACATAGGAGAGGAGAGAGGGGGCTGATGGGAGCTATACATAGGGGAGGGGAGAGGGGCTGATGGGAGCTATACATAGGGGAGGAGAGGAGAGAGGGGCTGATGGGAGCTATACATAGGGGAGGGGAGAGGGGCTGATGGGAGCTATACATAGGGGAGGGGGAGAGAGGGGCTGATGGGAGCTATACATAGGGGAGGAGAGAGGGGCTGATGGGAGCTATACATAGGGGAGGAGAGAGGGGCTGATGGGAGCTATACATAGGGGAGGAGAGGAGAGAGGGGCTGATGGGAGCTATACATAGGGGAGGGGAGAGGGGCTGATGGGAGCTATACATAGGGGAGGGGGAGAGAGGGGCTGATGGGAGCTATACATAGGGGAGGAGAGAGGGGCTGATGGGAGCTATACATAGGGGAGGAGAGAGGGGCTGATGGGAGCTATACATAGGGGAGGAGAGAGGGGCTGATGGGAGCTATACATAGGGGAGGAGAGAGGGGCTGATGGGAGCTATACATAGGGGGGGAGAGAGGGGCTGATGGGAGCTATACATAGGGGAGGGGAGAGGGGCTGATGGGAGCTATACATAGGGGGGAGAGAGGGGCTGATGGGAGCTATACATAGGGGAGGAGAGAGGGGGCTGATGGGAGCTATACATAGGGGAGGAGAGAGGGGCTGATGGGAGCTATACATAGGGGAGGAGAGGGGCTGATGGGAGCTATACATAGGGGAGGAGAGAGGGGCTGATGGGAGCTATACATAGGGGAGGGGAGGAGAGAGGGGCTGATGGGAGCTATACATAGGGAAGGAGAGGGGCTGATGGGAGCTATACATAGGGGAGGAGAGAGGGGCTGATGGGAGCTATACATAGGAGAGAAGAGGAGAGAGGGGCTGATGGGAGCTATACATAGGGGAGGAGAGAGGGGCTGATGGGAGCTATACATAGGGGAGGAGAGAGGGGCTGATGGGAGCTATACATAGGGGGGGAGAGAGGGGCTGATGGGAGCTATACATAGGGGAGGAGAGGAGAGAGGGGCTGATGGGAGCTATACATAGGGGAGGAGAGGAGAGAGGGGCTGATGGGAGCTATACATAGGGGAGGGAGAGAGGGGGCTGATGGGAGCTATACATAGGGGAGGAGAGAGGGGCTGATGGGAGCTATACATAGGGGAGGAGAGGGGCTGATGGGAGCTATACATAGGGGAGGAGAGAGGGGCTGATGGGAGCTATACATACGGGGAGGAGAGAGGGGCTGATGGGAGCTATACATAGGGGAGGGGAGGAGAGAGGGGCTGATGGGAGCTATACATAGGGAAGGAGAGGAGAGAGGGGCTGATGGGAGCTATACATAGGAGAGGAGGAGAGAGGGGCTGATGGGAGCTATACATAGGGGAGGGAGAGAGGGGCTGATGGGAGCTATACATAGGGGAGGAGAGAGGGGCTGATGGGAGCTATACATAGGAGAGGGGAGAGAGGGGCTGATGGGAGCTATACATAGGGGAGGAGAGAGGGGCTGATGGGAGCTATACATAGGGGAGGAGAGAGGGGCTGATGGGAGCTATACATAGGGGAGGGGAGAGGGGCTGATGGGAGCTATACATAGGGGAGGGGAGAGGGGCTGATGGGAGCTATACATAGGGGAGGGGAGAGGGGCTGATGGGAGCTATACATAGGGGAGGAGGAGAGAGGGGCTGATGGGGGCTATACATAGGGGGGAGAGAGGGGCTGATGGGAGCTATACATAGGGGAGAGGAGAGGGGCTGATGGGAGCTATACATAGGGGAGGAGAGGGGGGACTGATGGGAGCTATACATAGGGGAGGGGAGGGGGCTGATGGGAGCTATACATATGGGAGGAGGAGAGGAGAAGGGATGATGGGAGCTATACATAGGAGAGGAGAGAGGGGCTGATGGGAGCTATACATAGGAGAGGAGAGAGGGGCTGATGGGAGCTATACATAGGGGAGGAGAGAGGGGCTGATGGGAGCTATACATAGGGGAGGAGAGAGGGGCTGATGGGAGCTATACATAGGGGAGGAGAGAGGGGCTGATGGGAGCTATACATAGGGGAGGAGAGAGGGGCTGATGGGAGCTATACATAGGGGAGGAGAGAGGGGCTGATGGGAGCTATACATAGGGGAGGAGAGAGGGGCTGATGGGAGCTATACATAGGAGAGGAGAGAGGGGGCTGATGGGAGCTATACATAGGAGAGGAGAGAGGGGCTGATGGGAGCTATACATAGGGGAGGAGAGAGGGGCTGATGGGAGCTATACATAGGGGAGGGAAGAGGGGCTGATGGGAGCTATACATAGGGGAGGAGAGAGGGGCTGATGGGAGCTATACATAGGGGAGGGGAGAGGGGCTGATGGGAGCTATACATAGGGGAGGAGAGAGGGGGCTGATGGGAGCTAAACATAGGGGAGGAGAGAGGGGCTGATGGGAGCTATACATAGGGGAGGAGAGAGGGGCTGATGGGAGCTATACATAGGAGAGGAGAGGAGAGAGGGGCTGATGGGAGCTATACATAGGGGAGGGGAGAGGGGCTGATGGGAGATATACATAGGGGGGGAGAGAGGGGCTGATGGGAGCTATACATAGGGGAGGAGAGAGGGGCTGATGGGAGCTATACATAGGAGAGGAGAGAGGGGCTGATGGGAGCTATACATAGGGGAGGAGAGAGGGGCTGATGGGAGCTATACATAGGGGAGGAGAGAGGGGCTGATGGGAGCTATACATAGGGGAGGAGAGAGGGGCTGATGGGAGCTATACATAGGGGAGGAGAGGGGACTGATGGGAGCTACACATAGGGGAGAGAGAGGGGCTGATGGGAGCTATACATAGGGGAGGGGAGAGAGGCTGATGGGAGCTATACATAGGGGGGGAGAGGGGCTGATGGGAGCTATACATAGGGGAGGAGAGGGGGCTGATGGGAGCTATACATAGGGGGGGAGAGAGGGGACTGATGGGAGCTATACATAGGGGAGGGGAGAGAGGGGATGATGGGAGCTATACATAGGGGAGGAGAGAGGGGCTGATGGGAGCTATACATAGGGGGGGAGAGAGGGGCTGATGGGAGCTATACATAGGAGGGGAGAGGGGCTGATGGGGGCTATACATAGGGGAGGAGAGGGGCTGATGGGAGCTATACATAGGGGAGGAGAGAGGGGGCTGATGGGAGCTATACATAGGGGGGGGAGAGAGGGGCTGATGGGAGCTATACATAGGGGAGGAGAGAGGGACTGATGGGAGCTATACATAGGGGGGGAGAGAGGGGCTGATGGGAGCTATACATAGGGGAGGAGAGAGGGGACTGATGGGAGCTATACATAGGGGAGGGGAGAGGGGGCTGATGGGAGCTATACATAGGGGAGGAGAGAGGGGCTGATGGGAGCTATACATAGGGGAGGAGAGAGGGGGCTGATGGGAGCTATACATAGAGGAGGGGAGAGGGGGCTGATGGGAGCTATACATAGGGGAGGAGAGAGGGGCTGATGGGAGCTATACATAGGGGAGGAGAGAGGGGCTGATGGGAGCTATACATAGGAGAGGAGAGAGGGGCTGATGGGAGCTATACATAGGGGAGGAGAGAGGGGCTGATGGGAGCTATACATAGGGGAGGAGAGGGGGCTGATGGGAGCTATACATAGGGGAGGGGAGGAGAGACTGATGGGAGCTATACATAGGGGAGGAGAGAGGGGGCTGATGGGAGCTATACATAGGGGAGGGGAGGAGAGACTGATGGGAGCTATACATAGGGGAGGAGAGAGGGGGCTGATGGGAGCTATACATAGGGGAGGGGAGAGGGGCTGATGGGAGCTATACATAGGGGAGGGGAGAGGGGCTGATGGGAGCTATACATAGGGGAGGAGAGAGGGGCTGATGGGAGCTATACATAGGGGAGGAGAGAGGGGGCTGATGGGAGCTATACATAGGGGAGGAGAGAGGGGGCTGATGGGAGCTATACATAGGGGAGGAGAGAGGGGCTGATGGGAGCTATACATAGGGGAGGAGAGAGGGGCTGATGGGAGCTATACATAGGGGAGGAGAGAGGGGCTGATGGGGGCTATACATAGGGGAGGAGAGAGGGGGCTGATGGGAGCTATACATGGGGGGGGAGAGGGGCTGATGGGAGCTATACATAGGGGGGGAGAGAGGGGCTGATGGGAGCTATACATAGGGGAGGGGAGAGAGGCTGATGGGAGCTATACATAGGGGAGGAGAGAGAGGGGCTGATGGGAGCTATACATAGGGGAGGAGAGAGGGGCTGATGGGAGCTATACATAGGGGAGGGGAGAGGGGCTGATGGGAGCTATACATAGGGGAGGAGAGAGGGGCTGATGGGAGCTATACATAGGGGAGAGGAGAGGGGCTGATGGGAGCTATACATAGGGGAGGAGAGAGGGGGCTGATGGGAGCTATACATAGGGGAGGGGAGAGAGGGGCTGATGGGAGCTATACATAGGGGAGGAGAGGGGCTGATGGGAGCTATACATAGGGGAGGAGGAGAGAGGGGCTGATGGGGGCTATACATAGGGGAGGAGAGAGGGGCTGATGGGAGCTATACATAGGGGAGGAGAGAGGGGCTGATGGGAGCTATACATAGGGGAGGAGGAGAGAGGGGCTGATGGGAGCTATACATAGGGGAGGAGAGAGGGGCTGATGGGAGCTATACATAGGGGAGGAGAGAGGGGCTGATGGGAGCTATACATAGGGGAGGAGAGGGGGCTGATGGGAGCTATACATAGGGGAGGAGAGAGGGGCTGATGGGAGCTATACATAGGGGAGGAGAGGGGCTGATGGGAGCTATACATAGGGGAGGAGAGAGGGGCTGATGGGAGCTATACATAGGAGAGGAGAGGGGCTGATGGGAGCTATACATAGGGGAGGAGAGGGGGCTGATGGGAGCTATACATAGGGGGGAGAGAGGGGCTGATGGGAGCTATACATAGGGGAGGAGAGGGGCTGATGGGAGCTATACATAGGGGAGGAGGAGAGAGGGGCTGATGGGAGCTATACATAGGGGAGGAGAGAGGGGCTGATGGGAGCTATACATAGGGGAGGAGAGAGGGGCTGATGGGAGCTATACATAGGGGAGGGGGAGAGGGGCTGATGGGAGCTATACATAGGAGAGGAGAGGGGCTGATGGGAGCTATACATAGGGGAGGAGAGAGGGGCTGATGGGAGCTATACATAGGGGAGGAGAGAGGGGACTGATGGGAGCTATACATAGGGGAGGAGAGGGGGCTGATGGGAGCTATACATAGGGGAGGAGAGAGGGGCTGATGGGAGCTATACATAGGAGAGGAGAGGGGCTGATGGGAGCTATACATAGGGGAGGAGAGGGGGGCTGATGGGAGCTATACATAGGGGAGGAGAGAGGCTGATGGGAGCTATACATAGGGGGGAGAGAGGGGATGATGGGAGCTATACATAGGGGAGGAGAGGAGAGGGGGCTGATGGGAGCTATACATAGGGGAGGAGAGAGGGGCTGATGGGAGCTATACATAGGGGAGGGGAGAGGGGGCTGATGGGAGCTATACATAGCGGAGGAGAGAGGGGCTGATGGGAGCTATACATAGGGGAGGAGAGGAGAGGGGGCTGATGGGAGCTATACATAGGGGAGGGGAGAGGGGGCTGATGGGAGCTATACATAGGGGAGGGGAGAGGGGGCTGATGGGAGCTATACATAGGGGAGGGGGAGAGAGGGGCTGATGGGGGCTATACATAGGGGGGAGAGAGGGGCTGATGGGAGCTATACATAGGGGAGGAGAGAGGGGCTGATGGGAGCTATACATAGGGGAGGAGAGGGGCTGATGGGAGCTATACATAGGGGAGGAGAGGGGCTGATGGGAGCTATACATAGGGGGGAGAGAGGGGGCTGATGGGAGCTATACATAGGGGAGGAGAGAGGGGCTGATGGGAGCTATACATAGGGGAGGAGAGAGGGGGGCTGATGGGAGCTATACATAGGGGAGGAGAGGGGCTGATGGGAGCTATACATAGGGGGGAGAGAGGGGCTGATGGGAGCTATACATAGGGGAGGAGAGGGGCTGATGGGAGCTATACATAGGGGAGGAGAGAGGGGCTGATGGGAGCTATACATAGGGGAGGGGAGAGAGGGGCTGATGGGAGCTATACATAGGAGGAGAGAGGGGCTGATGGGAGCTATACATAGGGGAGGAGAGAGGCTGATGGGAGCTATACATAGGGGAGGAGAGAGGGGCTGATGGGAGCTATACATAGGGGAGGAGGAGAGGGGCTGATGGGAGCTATACATAGGGGAGGAGAGGGGCTGATGGGAGCTATACATAGGGGAGGAGGAGAGAGGGGCTGATGGGAGCTATACATAGGGGAGGAGAGGGGCTGATGGGAGCTATACATAGGGGAGGAGAGGGGCTGATGGGAGCTATACATAGGGGAGGAGAGGGGCTGATGGGAGCTATACATAGGGGAGGAGGAGAGAGGGGCTGATGGGAGCTATACATAGGGGAGGAGAGGGGCTGATGGGAGCTATACATAGGGGAGGAGAGAGGGGCTGATGGGAGCTATACATAGGGGAGGGGAGAGAGGGGCTGATGGGAGCTATACATAGGAGGAGAGAGGGGCTGATGGGAGCTATACATAGGGGAGGAGAGAGGCTGATGGGAGCTATACATAGGGGAGGGGAGAGGGGCTGATGGGAGCTATACATAGGGGAGGGGAGGGGGCTGATGGGAGCTATACATAGGGGAGGAGAGAGGGGCTGATGGGAGCTATACATAGGGGAGGAGAGGGGGCTGATGGGAGCTATACATAGGGGAGGAGAGAGGGGGCTGATGGGGGCTATACATAGGGGAGGAGGAGAGGGGCTGATGGGAGCTATACATAGGAGAGGAGAGGGGCTGATGGGAGCTATACATAGGGGAGGGGAGAGGGGGCTGATGGGAGCTATACATAGGGGAGGAGGAGAGGGGCTGATGGGAGCTATACATAGGGGAGGGGAGAGGGGCTGATGGGAGCTATACATAGGGGAGGGGAGGAGAGGGGCTGATGGGAGCTATACATAGGGGAGAGGAGAGGGGCTGATGGGAGCTATACATAGGGGAGGAGAGAGGGGCTGATGGGAGCTATACATAGGGGAGGGGAAAGGAGGCTGATGGGAGCTATACATAGGGGAGCGGGAGAGAGGGGGCTGATGGGAGCTATACATAGGGGAGGAGAGGGGGCTGATGGGAGCTATACATAGGGGAGGAGAGAGGGGGCTGATGGGAGCTATACATAGGGGGGAGAGAGGGGCTGATGGGGGCTATACATAGGGGAGGAGAGAGGGGCTGATGGGAGCTATACATAGGGGAGGGGAGAGGGGCTGATGGGAGCTATACATAGGGGAGAGGAGAGGGGCTGATGGGAGCTATACATAGGGGAGGAGAGGAGAGAGGGGCTGATGGGAGCTATACATAGGGGAGGAGAGAGGGGCTGATGGGAGCTATACATAGGGGGGGAGAGAGGGGGCTGATGGGAGCTATACATAGGGGAGGAGAGAGGGGCTGATGGGGGCTATACATAGGGGAGGAGAGAGGGGCTGATGGGAGCTATACATAGGGGAGGAGAGAGGAGAGAGGGGCTGATGGGAGCTATACATAGGGGAGGAGAGAGGGGGCTGATGGGAGCTATACATAGAGGAGGGGAGAGGGGATGATGGGAGCTATACATAGGGGAGGAGAGAGGGGCTGATGGGAGCTATACATAGGGGAGGAGAGGAGAGAGGGGCTGATGGGAGCTATACATAGGGGGGGAGAGAGGGGGCTGATGGGAGCTATACATAGGGGAGGAGAGAGGGGCTGATGGGAGCTATACATAGGGGAGGAGAGGAGAGAGGGGCTGATGGGAGCTATACATAGGGGAGGAGAGAGGGGCTGATGGGAGCTATACATAGGGGAGGAGAGGAGAGAGGGGCTGATGGGAGCTATACATAGGGGAGGAGAGGAGAGAGGGGCTGATGGGAGCTATACATAGGGGAGGAGAGGGGCTGATGGGAGCTATACATAGGGGAGGAGAGGAGGGGCTGATGGGAGCTATACATAGGGGGGAGAGAGGGGGCTGATGGGAGCTATACATAGGGGAGGAGAGAGGGGCTGATGGGAGCTATACATAGGGGAGGAGAGAGGGGCTGATGGGAGCTATACATAGGGGAGGAGAGAGGGGCTGATGGGAGCTATACATAGGGGAGGAGAGAGGGGCTGATGGAAGCTATACATAGGGGAGGAGAGAGGGGGCTGATGGGAGCTATACATAGGGGAGGGGAGAGGGGCTGATGGGAGCTATACATAGGGGAGGAGAGAGGGGCTGATGGGAGCTATACATAGGGGAGGAGAGAGGGGCTGATGGGAGCTATACATAGGGGGGAGAGGGGCTGATGGGAGCTATACATAGGGGAGGAGAGGGGCTGATGGGAGCTATACATAGGGGGGAGAGAGGGGGCTGATGGGAGCTATACATAGGGGAGGGGAGAGAGGGGCTGATGGGAGCTATACATAGGGGAGGAGAGAGGGGCTGATGGGAGCTATACATAGGGGAGGAGAGAGGGGCTGATGGGAGCTATACATAGGGGAGGGGAGAGGGGCTGATGGGGGTTATACATAGGGGAGGAGAGGGGCTGATGGGAGCTATACATAGGGGAGGAGAGAGGGGCTGATGGGAGCTATACATAGGGGAGGAGAGGGGCTGATGGGAGCTATACATAGGGGAGGAGAGAGGGGCTGATGGGAGCTATACATAGGGGAGGAGAGAGGGGCTGATGGGAGCTATACATAGGGGAGGAGAGAGGGGGCTGATGGGAGCTATACATAGGGGAGAAGAGAGGGGCTGATGGGAGCTATACATAGGGGAGGGGAGAGGGGCTGATGGGAGCTATACATAGGGGAGGGGAGAGAGGGGCTGATGGGAGCTATACATAGGGGAGGGGAGAGGGGCTGATGGGAGCTATACATAGGGGGGGAGAGAGGGGCTGATGGGAGCTATACATAGGGGAGGAGAGAGGGGGCTGATGGGAGCTATACATAGGGGAGGAGGAGAGAGGGGCTGATGGGAGCTATACATAGGGGAGGAGGAGAGGGGCTGATGGGAGCTATACATAGGGGAGGAGAGAGGGGCTGATGGGAGCTATACATAGGGGAGGAGAGAGGGGCTGATGGGAGCTATACATAGGGGAGGAGAGAGGGGCTGATGGGAGCTATACATAGGAGAGGAGAGAGGGGCTGATGGGAGCTATACATAGGGGAGAAGAGAGGGGCTGATGGGAGCTATACATAGGGGAGGGGAGAGGGGCTGATGGGAGCTATACATAGGGGGGAGAGAGGGGCTGATGGGAGCTATACATAGGAGAGGAGAGGAGAGAGGGGCTGATGGGAGCTATACATAGGGGAGGAGAGAGGGGCTGATGGGAGCTATACATAGGGGAGGAGAGAGGGGCTGATGGGAGCTATACATAGGGGGGGAGAGAGGGGCTGATGGGAGCTATACATAGGGGAGGAGAGGAGAGAGGGGCTGATGGGAGCTATACATAGGGGAGGAGAGGAGAGAGGGGCTGATGGGAGCTATACATAGGGGAGGGAGAGAGGGGCTGATGGGAGCTATACATAGGGGAGGGGAGAGGGGCTGATGGGAGCTATACATAGGGGAGGAGAGAAGGGGCTGATGGGGGCTATACATAGGGGAGGAGAGAGGGGCTGATGGGAGCTATACATAGGGGAGGAGAGGAGAGAGGGGCTGATGGGAGCTATACATAGGGGAGGAGAGAGGGGCTGATGGGAGCTATACATAGGGGAGGAGAGAGGGGGCTGATGGGAGCTATACATAGGGAAGGAGAGGGGCTGATGGGAGCTATACATAGGGGAGGAGAGAGGGGCTGATGGGAGCTATACATAGGAGAGGAGAGGAGAGAGGGGCTGATGGGAGCTATACATAGGGGAGGAGAGAGGGGCTGATGGGAGCTATACATAGGGGAGGAGAGAGGGGCTGATGGGAGCTATACATAGGGTGGGAGAGAGGGGCTGATGGGAGCTATACATAGGGGAGGAGAGGAGAGAGGGGCTGATGGGAGCTATACATAGGGGAGGGAGAGAGGGGGCTGATGGGAGCTATACATAGGGGAGGAGAGAGGGGCTGATGGGAGCTATACATAGGGGAGGGGAGGAGAGAGGGGCTGATGGGAGCTATACATAGGGGAGGAGAGAGGGGCTGATGGGAGCTATACATAGGGGAGGGGAGGAGAGAGGGGCTGATGGGAGCTATACATAGGGGAGGAGAGAGGGGCTGATGGGAGCTATACATAGGGGAGGGGAGGAGAGAGGGGCTGATGGGAGCTATACATAGGGGAGGAGAGAGGGGCTGATGGGAGCTATACATAGGAGAGGAGGAGAGAGGGGCTGATGGGAGCTATACATAGGGGAGGGAGAGAGGGGCTGATGGGAGCTATACATAGGGGAGGGGAGGAGAGAGGGGGCTGATGGGAGCTATACATAGGAGAGGGGAGGAGAGAGGGGGCTGATGGGAGCTATACATAGGAGAGGAGGAGAGAGGGGCTGATGGGAGCTATACATAGGGGAGGAGAGAGGGGCTGATGGGAGCTATACATAGGGGAGGAGAGAGGGGCTGATGGGAGCTATACATAGGGGAGGAGAGAGGGGCTGATGGGAGCTATACATAGGGGAGGAGAGAGGGGCTGATGGGAGCTATACATAGGGGAGAGGAGAGAGAGGGGGCTGATGGGAGCTATACATAGGGGAGGAGAGGGGCTGATGGGGGCTATACATAGGGGAGGAGAGAGGGGCTGATGGGAGCTATACATAGGGGAGGAGAGAGGGGCTGATGGGAGCTATACATAGGGGAGGGGAGGGGAGGAGAGGGGGGACTGATGGGAGCTATACATAGGGGAGGAGAGAGGGGCTGATGGGAGCTATACATAGGGGAGGAGGAGAGAGGGGCTGATGGGAGCTATACATAGGGGAGGGGAGGAGAGAGGGGGGACTGATGGGAGCTATACATAGGGGAGGAGAGAGGGGCTGATGGGAGCTATACATAGGGGAGGAGGAGAGAGGGGCTGATAGGAGCTATACATAGGGGAGGAGAGAGGGGCTGATGGGAGCTATACATAGGGGGGAGAGAGGGGCTGATGGGAGCTATACATAGGGGAGGAGAGAGGGGCTGATGGGAGCTATACATAGGGGAGGGGAGACCGGCTGATGGGAGCTATACATAGGGGAGGGGAGAGGGGCTGATGGGAGCTATACATAGGAGAGGAGAGGAGAGAGGGGCTGATGGGAGCTATACATAGGGGAGGAGAGAGGGGCTGATGGGAGCTATACATAGGGGAGGAGAGGGGGCTGATGGGAGCTATACATAGGGGAGGAGAGGGGGCTGATGGGAGCTATACATAGGGGAGGAGAGAGGGGCTGATGGGAGCTATACATAGGGGAGGAGGAGAGGGGCTGATGGGAGCTATACATAGGGGGGAGAGAGGGGCTGATGGGAGCTATACATAGGGGAGAGAGAGGGGCTGATGGGAGCTATACATAGGGGAGGAGAGAGGGGCTGATGGGAGCTATACATAGGGGAGAGAGAGGGGCTGATGGGGGCTATACATAGGGGAGGGGAGAGGGGCTGATGGGAGCTATACATAGGGGAGGGGAGAGGGGCTGATGGGAGCTATACATAGGGGAGGAGAGAGGGGCTGATGGGAGCTATACATAGGGGAGGGGAGAGGGGCTGATGGGAGCTATACATAGGGGAGGAGAGAGGGGCTGATGGGAGCTATACATAGGGGAGGAGAGAGGGGCTGATGGGAGCTATACATAGGGGAGGGGAGAGGGGCTGATGGGAGCTATACATAGGGGAGGGGAGAGGGGCTGATGGGAGCTATAAGTTATTCCCACTAATGGCCACTAGATGGCGCTGTGGCAGCCTCTCAGACTCAAAGCAGGACACATGGGATTGGAAGCAACCTCGATTTTCCACAGGATTTTCGGATTTCAGGAACTTGTCCTGTGGTTTTTGTTCTCAGATTTCCCTTCATGCAGGTAGAGACCACAACTCCCATTATGCCCTGATAGATTCGCCACTTGGCACATTGGTTTCTGTTCACTCAAGGCCCGCTCCCATGAGAACCGCAATGCTAATTGCACAGGCGGTGCCCGGGGAGGTTGGCACCAGTCCGCTGAGGAAAATGCCGCCTGTTTGGCCAGAACCCTGTTGACAATAGGCAGTAATGATCCTTCTATTATCCGCTCACTTTCCCACCGTTCTCCCTGTTCCCGCCCGTATTAGCACTGATCCCTGCGGTCATCGGTCACACGGGATCCTGACACTGCCAGAAACCTCATCCCCTGCTGCCCCTACACCCCCCAACACTGCTGCCCCTGCACCCCCCAACACTGCTGCCCCTGCACCCCCCAACACTGCTGCCCCTGCACCCCCCAACACTGCTGCGCCTGCACCTCCAACAGTGCTGCCCCTGCACCTCCAACACTGCTGCCCCTGCACCTCCAACACTGCTGCCCCTGCACCCCCCAACACTGCTGCCCCTGCACCCCCAACACTGCTGCCCCTGCACCTCCAACAGTGCTGCCCCTGCACCCCCAACACTGCTGCCCCTGCACCCCCAACAGTGCTGCCCCTGCACCCCCAACACTGCTGCCCCTGCACCCCCAACAGTGCTGCCCCTGCACCCCCCAACACTGCTGCCCCTGCACCCCCCAACACTGCTGCCTCTGCACACTCCAACACTGCTGCCCCTGCACCCCCAACACTGCTGCCTCTGCACCTCCAACACTGCTGCCCCTGCACCCCCCAACACTGCTGCCCCTGCACCTCCAACAGTGCTGCCCCTGCACCCCCAACACTGCTGCCCCTGCACCCCCAACACTGCTGCCCCTGCACCCCCAACACTGCTGCCCCTGCACCCCCAACACTGCTGCCTCTGCACACTCCAACATTGCTGCCCCTGCACCCCCAACACTGCTGCCTCTGCACCTCCAACACTGCTGCCCCTGCACCCCCAACACTGCTGCCTCTGCACCTCCAACACTGCTGCCCCTGCACCCCCCAACACTGCTGCCCCTGCACCCCCAACACTGCTGCCTCTGCACACTCCAACATTGCTGCCCCTGCACCCCCAACACTGCTGCCTCTGCACCTCCAACACTGCTGCCCCTGCACCCAACACTGCTGCCCCTGCACCTCCAACACTGCTGCCCCTGCACCTCCAACACTGCTGCCCCTGCACCCCCAACACTGCTGCCCCTGCACCCCCAACACTGCTGCCCCTGCACCTCCAACAGTGCTGCCCCTGCACCCCCAACACTGCTGCCCCTGCACCCCCAACACTGCTGCCCCTGCACCTCCAACATTGCTGCCCCTGCACCCCCCAACACTGCTGCCCCTGCACCCCCAACACTGCTGCCTCTGCACACTCCAACATTGCTGCCCCTGCACCCCCAACACTGCTGCCTCTGCACCTCCAACACTGCTGCCCCTGCACCCCCCAACACTGCTGCCCCTGCACCCCCCAACACTGCTGCCCCTGCACCCCCCAACACTGCTGCGCCTGCACCTCCAACAGTGCTGCCCCTGCACCTCCAACACTGCTGCCCCTGCACCTCCAACACTGCTGCCCCTGCACCCCCCAACACTGCTGCCCCTGCACCCCCAACACTGCTGCCCCTGCACCCCCAACAGTGCTGCCCCTGCACCCCCAACACTGCTGCCCCTGCACCCCCAACACTGCTGCCCCTGCACCCCCCAACACTGCTGCCCCTGCACCCCCAACAGTGCTGCCCCTGCACCCCCCAACACTGCTGCCCCTGCACCCCCCAACACTGCTGCCTCTGCACACTCCAACACTGCTGCCCCTGCACCTCCAACACTGCTGCCCCTGCACCCCCAACACTGCTGCCTCTGCACCTCCAACACTGCTGCCCCTGCACCCCCCAACACTGCTGCCCCTGCACCCCCAACACTGCTGCCTCTGCACACTCCAACATTGCTGCCCCTGCACCCCCAACACTGCTGCCCCTGCACCTCCAACACTGCTGCCCCTGCACCTCCAACACTGCTGCCCCTGCACCTCCAACACTGCTGCCCCTGCACCCAACACTGCTGCCCCTGCACCCCCAACACTGCTGCCCCTGCACCCCCAACACTGCTGCCCCTGCACCCCCAACACTGCTGCCCCTGCACCTCCAACACTGCTGCCCCTGCACCCCCAACACTGCTGCCCCTGAACCTCCAACACTGCTGCCCCTGCACCCCCAACACTGCTGCCCCTGCACCCCCAACACTGCTGCCCCTGCACCTCCAACACTGCTGCCCCTGCACCCCCAACACTGCTGCCCCTGCACCCCCAACACTGCTGCCCCTGCACCCCCAACACTGCTGCCCCTGCACCCCCCAACACTGCTGCCCCTGCACCTCCAACAGTGCTGCCCCTGCACCCCCAACACTGCTGCCCCTGCACCTCCAACAGTGCTGCCCCTGCACCCCCCAACACTGCTGCCCCTGCACCCCCAACACTGCTGCCCCTGCACCCCCAACACTGCTGCCCCTGCACCCCCCAACACTGCTGCCCCTGCACCCCCAACACTGCTGCCCCTGCACCTCCAACACTGCTGCCCCTGCACCCCCAACACTGCTGCCCCTGCACCCCCAAGAGTGCTGCCCCTGCACCCCCAACACTGCTGCCCCTGCACCCCCAACACTGCTGCTCCTGCACCCAACACTGCTGCCCCTGCACCCCCAACACTGCTGCCCCTGCACCCCCCAACACTGCTGCCCCTGCACCCCCAACACTGCTGCTCCTGCACCTCCAACACTGCTGCTCCTGCACCTCCAACACTGCTGCTCCTGCACCCCCCAACACTGCTGCCCCTGCACCCCCCAACACTGCTGCCCCTGCACCCCCAACACTGCTGCCCCTGCACCCCCCAACACTGCTGCCCCTGCACCTCCAACACTGCTGCCCCTGCACCTCCAACACTGCTGCCCCTGCACCTCCAACACTGCTGCCCCTGCACCCCCAACAGTGCTGCCCCTGCACCCCCCAACACTGCTGCCCCTGCACCCCCACCACTGCTGCCCCTGCACCCCCAACACTGCTGCCCCTGCACCTCCAACACTGCTGCCCCTGCACCCCCTTACGGTTTCTTGTGCCCCCTGCGGTCTCTTGCCCCCCTTCCCTGCGGTCTCTTGCCCCCCTCCCCTGCGGTGTCTTGCCCCCCTCCCCTGCGGTGTCTTGCCCCCCTCCCCTGCGGTGTCTTGCCCCCCTCCCCTGCGGTGTCTTGCCCCCTTCCCCTGCGGTCTCTTGCCCCCTTCCCCTGCGGTCTCTCGCCCCCCCTGTGGTCTCTTGCCCCCCTCCCCGGCGGTCTTTTGCCCCTCTCCCCTGCGGTGTCTTGCCCCCCTCCCCTGCGGTCTCTTGCCCCCCTCCCCTGCGGTCTCTTGCCCCCCTCCCCTGCGGTGTCTTGCCCCCCTCCCCTGCGGTGTCTTGCTCCTCTCCCCTGTGGTCTCTTGTTCCCCTCCCCTACGGTGTCTTGCCCCCCTCCCCTGCGGTCTCTTGCCCCCCTCCCCTGCTGTGTCTTGCCCCCTTCCCCTGCGGTGTCTTGCCCCCTCCCCTGCGGTGTCTTGCCCCCCTCCCCTGCGGTCTCTTGCCCCCCTCCCCTGCGGTGTCTTGCCCCCCTCCCCTGCGGTGTCTTGCCCCCTTCCCCTGCGGTCTCTTGCCCCCCTCCCCTGCGGTGTCTTGCCCCCCTCCCCTGCGGTGTCTTGCCCCCCTCCCCTGCGGTGTCTTGCCCCCCTCCCCTGCGGTCTCTTGCCCCCCTCCCCTGCGGTCTCTTGCCCCCCTCCCCTGCGGTCTCTTGCCCCCTCCCCTGCGGTCTCTTGCCCCCCTCCCCTGCGGTGTCTTGCCCCCCTCCCCTGCGGTGTCTTGCCCCCCTCCCCTGCGGTGTCTTGCCCCCCTCCCCTGCGGTGTCTTGCCCCCCTCCCCTGCGGTGTCTTGCCCCCCTCCCCTGCGGTGTCTTGCCCCCTCCCCTGCGGTTTCTTGCCCCCCTCCCCTGCGGTCTCTTGCCCCCCTCCCCTGCGGTGTCTTGCCCCCTCCCCTGCGGTGTCTTGCCCCCTCCCCTGCGGTCTCTTGCCCCCCTCCCCTGCGGTGTCTTGCCCCCTCCCCTGTGTTCTCTTGACCCCTTCCCCTGCGGTCTCTTGCCCCCCTCCCCTGCGGTCTCTTGCCCCCCTCCCCTGCTGTGTCTTGCCCCCCTCCCCTGCGGTCTCTTGCCCCCTTCCCCTGCGGTCTCTTGCCCCCCTCCCCTGCGGTCTCTTGCCCCCCTCCCCTGCGGTGTCTTGCCCCCCTCCCCTGCGGTCTCTTGCCCCCCTCCCCTGCGGTGTCTTGCCCCCCTCCCCTGCGGTGTCTTGCCCCCTCCCCTGCGGTTTCTTGCCCCCCTCCCCTGCGGTCTCTTGCCCCCCTCCCCTGCGGTGTCTTGCCCCCTCCCCTGCGGTGTCTTGCCCCCTCCCCTGCGGTCTCTTGCCCCCCTCCCCTGCGGTGTCTTGCCCCCCTCCCCTGCGTTGTCTTGCCCCCTCCCCTGCGGTCTCTTGCCCCCCTCCCCTGCGGTGTCTTGCCCCCTCCCCTGCGGTGTCTTGCCCCCTCCCCTGCGGTCTCTTGCCCCCCTCCCCTGCGGTGTCTTGCCCCCTCCCCTGCGGTGTCTTGCCCCCTCCCCTGCGGTCTCTTGCCCCCCTCCCCTGCGGTGTCTTGCCCCCTCCCCTGCGGTCTCTTGCCCCCTCCCCTGCGGTGTCTTGCCCCCTCCCCTGCGGTCTCTTGCCCCCCTCCCCTGCGGTCTCTTGCCCCCCGCTCACCTTGTCTATGAAGTTGACGAACTGGTTGTTGAGCCCCTTGATCTGCTCCTTCTCGCGGCTTCGCAGTTCGTGCAGTTTGGGGTTGATCTCCAGGGAGGGCAGCGAGGAGAGGAGGAAGGGGCCGGGGGCCGCCAGGCGGGACAGGTTCAGGCCGCTCAGGGCACGCTGCATCCCGGGCTGATAGCCGCTGCTGGCCCGGAGCCCGCTGACCGATAGAGAACCGTGAGAGCGGCTGCTGAAGCCCCGGCTGCCTACCGAGCGCTGGCCGTACAGACTCATGGCAGCGGCACAGCAGAGGGGAGTGTGTGATCTGTGCAGCAGAGAGGAGTGTGTGTGTACAGCAGAGGGGAGTGTGTGATCTGTACAGCAGAGAGGAGTGTGTGTGTACAGCAGAGGGGAGTGTGTGATCTGTACAGCAGAGAGGAGTGTGTGATCTGTACAGCAGAGAGGAGTGTGTGTGTACAGCAGAGAGGAGTGTGTGTGTACAGCAGAGAGGAGTGTGTGTGTACAGCAGAGAGGAGTGTGTGTGTACAGCAGAGAGGAGTGTGTGTGTACAGCAGAGGGGAGTGTGTGATCTGTACAGCAGAGAGGAGTGTGTGTGTACAGCAGAGAGGAGTGTGTGTGTACAGCAGAGAGGAGTGTGTGTGTACAGCAGAGGGGAGTGTGTGTGTACAGCAGAGGGGAGTGTGTGATCTGTACAGCAGAGGGGAGTGTGTGATCTGTACAGCAGAGAGGAGTGTGTGATCTGTACAGCAGAGAGGAGTGTGTGATCTGTACAGCAGAGAGGAGTGTGTGATCTGTGCAGCAGAGAGGAGTGTGTGTGTACAGCAGAGAGGAGTGTGTGTGTACAGCAGAGGGGAGTGTGTGTGTACAGCAGAGGGGAGTGTGTGTGTACAGCAGAGGGGAGTGTGTGATCTGTGCAGCAGAGAGGAGTGTGTGATCTGTACAGCAGAGGGGAGTGTGTGTACAGCAGAGAGGAGTGTGTGTGTACAGCAAAGAGGAGTGTGTGTGTACAGCAGAGAGGAGTGTGTGTGTACAGCAGAGGGGAGTGTGTGTGTACAGCAGAGGGGAGTGTGTGTGTACAGCAGAGGGGAGTGTGTGATCTGTGCAGCAGAGAGGAGTGTGTGTACAGCAGAGAGGAGTGTGTGTGTACAGCAGAGAGGAGTGTGTGTGTACAGCAGAGGGGAGTGTGTGTGTACAGCAGAGGGGAGTGTGTGATCTGTGCAGCAGAGAGGAATGTGTGTGTACAGCAGAGGGGAGTGTGTGATCTGTACAGCAGAGAGGAGTGTGTGTACAGCAGAGAGGAGTGTGTGTGTACAGCAGAGAGGAGTGTGTGTGTACAGCAGAGAGGAGTGTGTGTGTACAGCAGAGAGGAGTGTGTGTGTACAGCAGAGAGGAGTGTGTGATCTGTACAGCAGAGGGGAGTGTGTGTACAGCAGAGAGGAGTGTGTGTGTGTACAGCAGAGAGGAGTGTGTGTGTGTACAGCAGAGAGGAGTGTGTGATCTGTACAGCAGAGAGGAGTGTGTGCAGCAGAGAGGAGTGTGTGTGTACAGCAGAGAGGAGTGTGTGTGTACAGCAGAGAGGAGTGTGTGTGTACAGCAGAGAGGAGTGTGTGTGTACAGCAGAGGGGAGTGTGTGATCTGTGCAGCAGAGAGGAATGTGTGTGTACAGCAGAGAGGAGTGTGTGATCTGTGCAGCAGAGAGGAGTGTGTGTGTACAGCAGAGGGGAGTGTGTGATCTGTACAGCAGAGGGGAGTGTGTGTGTACAGCAGAGAGGAGTGTGTGTACAGCAGAGAGGAGTGTGTGTGTACAGCAGAGAGGAGTGTGTGTGTACAGCAGAGAGGAGTGTGTGTGTACAGCAGAGAGGAGTGTGTGTGTACAGCAGAGAGGAGTGTGTGTGTACAGCAGAGGGGAGTGTGTGTGTACAGCAGAGAGGAGTGTGTGATCTGTACAGCAGAGAGGAGTGTGTGTGTACAGCAGAGGGGAGTGTGTGTGTACAGCAGAGAGGAGTGTGTGTGTACAGCAGAGAGGAGTGTGTGTGTACAGCAGAGAGGAGTGTGTGTGTACAGCAGAGAGGAGTGTGTGATCTGTACAGCAGCGAGGAGTGTGTGATCTGTACAGCAGAGGGGAGTGTGTGATCTGTACAGCAGAGGGGAGTGTGTGATCTGTACAGCAGAGGGGAGTGTGTGTGTACAGCAGAGGAGTGTGTGATCTGTACAGCAGAGAGGAGTGTGTGCAGCAGAGAGGAGTGTGTGTGTACAGCAGAGAGGAGTGTGTGTGTACAGCAGAGGGGAGTGTGTGTGTACAGCAGAGAGGAGTGTGTGTGTACAGCAGAGAGGAGTGTGTGTGTGTACAGCAGAGAGGAGTGTGTGTGTACAGCAGAGGGGAGTGTGTGTGTACAGCAGAGAGGAGTGTGTGTGTACAGCAGAGGGGAGTGTGTGATCTGTACAGCAGCGAGGAGTGTGTGTGTACAGCAGAGAGGAGTGTGTGATCTGTACAGCAGAGAGGAGTGTGTGATCTGTGCAGCAGAGAGGAGTGTGTGTGTACAGCAGAGAGGAGTGTGTGATCTGTACAGCAGAGAGGAGTGTGTGTGTACAGCAGAGAGGAGTGTGTGATCTGTGCAGCAGAGAGGAGTGTGTGATCTGTACAGCAGAGAGGAGTGTGTGTACAGCAGAGGGGAGTGTGTGTGTACAGCAGAGGGGAGTGTGTGTGTACAGCAGAGAGGAGTGTGTGATCTGTGCAGCAGAGAGGAGTGTGTGATCTGTACAGCAGAGAGGAGTGTGTGTACAGCAGAGAGGAGTGTGTGTGTACAGCAGAGGGGAGTGTGTGTGTACAGCAGAGAGGAGTGTGTGATCTGTGCAGCAGAGAGGAGTGTGTGTGTACAGCAGAGAGGAGTGTGTGATCTGTACAGCAGAGGGGAGTGTGTGATCTGTACAGCAGAGAGGAGTGTGTGTGTACAGCAGAGAGGAGTGTGTGTGTACAGCAGAGAGGAGTGTGTGTACAGCAGAGAGGAGTGTGTGTGTACAGCAGAGAGGAGTGTGTGATCTGTACAGCAGAGAGGAGTGTGTGTGTGTACAGCAGAGAGGAGTGTGTGTGTACAGCAGAGAGGAGTGTGTGTGTACAGCAGAGAGGAGTGTGTGATCTGTGCAGCAGAGAGGAGTGTGTGATCTGTACAGCAGAGAGGAGTGTGTGTACAGCAGAGGGGAGTGTGTGTGTACAGCAGAGGGGAGTGTGTGATCTGTACAGCAGAGAGGAGTGTGTGTGTACAGCAGAGAGGAGTGTGTGTGTACAGCAGAGAGGAGTGTGTGTACAGCAGAGAGGAGTGTGTGTGTACAGCAGAGAGGAGTGTGTGTACAGCAGAGAGGAGTGTGTACACACACTCCTCTCTGCTGTACACACACACTCCTCTCTGCTGTACACACACTCCTCTCTGCTGTACACACACACTCCCCTCTGCTGTACAGATCACACACTCCCCTCTGCTGTACAGATCACACACTCCTCTCTGCTGTACACACACACTCCCCTCTGCTGTACACACACACTCCCCTCTGCTGTACACACACTCCTCTCTGCTGTACAGATCACACACTCCTCTCTGCTGCACAGATCACACACTCCTCTCTGCTGTACACACACACTCCTCTCTGCTGTAACACACACTCCCCTCTGCTGTACACACACACTCCCCTCTGCTGTACACACACACTCCCCTCTGCTGTACACACACTCCTCTCTGCTGTACAGATCACACACTCCTCTCTGCTGCACAGATCACACACTCCTCTCTGCTGTACACACACACTCCTCTCTGCTGTACACACACACTCCCCTCTGCTGTACACACACACTCCCCTCTGCTGTACACACACACTCCCCTCTGCTGTACACACACACTCCTCTCTGCTGTACACACACACACTCCTCTCTGCTGCACAGATCACACACTCCTCTCTGCTGTACAGATCACACACTCCTCTCTGCTGTACAGATCACACACTCCTCTCTGCTGTACAGATCACACACTCCTCTCTGCTGTACACACACACTCCTCTCTGCTGTACAGATCACACACTCCTCTCTGCTGTACAGATCACACACTCCTCTCTGCTGTACACACACACTCCTCTCTGCTGTACAGATCACACACTCCTCTCTGCTGTACACACACACTCCTCTCTGCTGTACAGATCACACACTCCTCTCTGCTGTACACACACACTCCTCTCAGCTGTACACACACTCCTCTCTGCTGTACACACACACTCCTCTCTGCTGTACAGATCACACACTCCTCTCTGCTGTACAGATCACACACTCCTCTCTGCTGTACACACACATTCCTCTCTGCTGTACAGATCACACACTCCTCTGCTGTACACACACACTCCTCTCTGCTGTACAGATCACACACTCCTCTCTGCTGTACACACACACTCCTCTCTGCTGTACAGATCACACACTCCTCTCTGCTGTACACACACACTCCTCTCTGCTGTACACACACTCCTCTCTGCTGTACACACACACTCCTCTCTGCTGTACAGATCACACACTCCTCTCTGCTGTACAGATCACACACTCCTCTCTGCTGTACACACACATTCCTCTCTGCTGTACAGATCACACACTCCTCTGCTGTACACACACACTCCTCTCTGCTGTACAGATCACACACTCCTCTCTGCTGTACACACACACTCCTCTCTGCTGTACAGATCACACACTCCTCTCTGCTGTACACACACACTCCTCTCTGCTGTACAGATCACACACTCCTCTCTGCTGTACACACACACTCCTCTCTGCTGTACACACACACTCCTCTCTGCGGCACAGATCACACACTCCTCTCTGCTGTACAGATCACACACTCCTCTCTGCTGTACACACACACTCCTCTCTGCGGCACAGATCACACACTCCTCTCTGCTGTACAGATCACACACTCCTCTCTGCTGTACACACACACTCCTCTCTGCTGTACACACACTCCTCTCTGCTGCACAGATCACACACACTCCCCTCTGCTGTACACACACACTCCTCTCTGCTGTACACACACACTCCCCTCTGCTGTACACACACACTCCCCTCTGCTGTACACACACACTCCTCTCTGCTGTACACACACACTCCCCTCTGCTGTACACACACACTCCCCTCTGCTGTACAGATCACACACTCCTCTCTGCTGTACAGATCACACACTCCTCTCTGCTGTACACACACACTCCTCTCTGCTGTACAGATCACACACTCCTCTCTGCTGTACAGATCACACACTCCTCTCTGCTGTACAGATCACACACTCCTCTCTGCTGTACACACACACTCCCCTCTGCTGTACACACACACTCCTCTCTGCTGTACAGAGATGTGTGATCTGTACAGCAGCGAGGAGTGTGTGATCTGTGCAGCAGAGAGGAGTGTGTGTGTACAGCAGAGGGGAGTGTGTGATCTGTGCAGCAGAGAGGAGTGTGTGATCTGTGCAGCAGAGAGGAGTGTGTGTGTACAGCAGAGAGGAGTGTGTGATCTGTACAGCAGAGAGGAGTGTGTGATCTGTACAGCAGAGAGGAGTGTGTGATCTGTACAGCAGAGAGGAGTGTGTGTGCAGCAGAGAGGAGTGTGTGTGTACAGCAGAGAGGAGTGTGTGTGTACAGCAGAGAGGAGTGTGTGATCTGTGCAGCAGAGAGGAGTGTGTGTGTACAGCAGAGAGGAGTGTGTGTGTACAGCAGAGAGGAGTGTGTGATCTGTACAGCAGAGAGGAGTGTGTGATCTGTACAGCAGAGAGGAGTGTGTGATCTGTACAGCAGAGAGGAGTGTGTGTACAGCAGAGAGGAGTGTGTGCAGCAGAGAGGAGTGTGTGTGTACAGCAGAGAGGAGTGTGTGTGTGTACAGCAGAGAGGAGTGTGTGATCTGTACAGCAGAGGGGAGTGTGTGTGTACAGCAGAGAGGAGTGTGTGTGTGTACAGCAGAGAGGAGTGTGTGTGTACAGCAGAGGGGAGTGTGTGATCTGTACAGCAGAGAGGAGTGTGTGCAGCAGAGAGGAGTGTGTGTGTACAGCAGAGAGGAGTGTGTGTGTACAGCAGAGAGGAGTGTGTGTGTACAGCAGAGGGGAGTGTGATCTGTACAGCAGAGAGGAGTGTGTGATCTGTGCAGCAGAGAGGAGTGTGTGATCTGTACAGCAGAGAGGAGTGTGTGTGTACAGCAGAGAGGAGTGTGTGTGTACAGCAGAGAGGAGTGTGTGTGTACAGCAGAGAGGAGTGTGTGATCTGTACAGCAGAGAGGAGTGTGTGTGTACAGCAGAGAGGAGTGTGTGATAACTCTGCGATGTGTCACTTGTATCTGTTGACTTTTCCTTTATGTTTATTGACACAAAATGTGAGTGGGCTCCGCCACTGAGACCAGACACCGCTCTATACCCGCCCGCCCTCAGCCTTCCCTGTACACCTGCCCGCCCCCAGCCTCCCCTGTACACCTGCCCGCCCCCAGCCTCCCCTGTACACCTGCCCGCCCCCAGCCTCCCCTGTACACCTGCCCGCCCCCCAGCCTCCCCTGTACACCTGCCCGCCCCCAGCCTCCCCTGTACACCTGCCCGCCCCCCAGCCTTCCCTGTACACCTGCCCGCCCCCCAGCCTTCCCTGTACACCTGCCCGCCCTCAGCCTCCCCTGTACACTGGCCCGCCCCCCAGCCTCCCCTGTACACCTGCCCGCCCCCCAGCCTCCCCTGTACACCTGCCCGCCCCCCAGCCTCCCCTGTACACCTGCCCGCCCCCCAGCCTCCCCTGTACACCTGCCCGCCCCCCAGCCTCCCCTGTACACCTGCCCGCCCCCCAGCCTCCCCTGTACACCTGCCCGCCCCCAGCCTCCCCTGTACACCTGCCCGCCCCCCAGCCTCCCCTGTACACCTGCCCGCCTCCCCTGTACACCTGCCCGCCCCCAGCCTCCCCTGTACACCTGCCCGCCTCCCCTGTACACCCGCCCGCCCTCAGCCCCCCCTGTACACCTGCCCGCCTCCCCTTTACACCTGCTCGCCCTCAGCCTCCCCTGTACACCTGCCCGCCCTCAGCCTCCCCTGTACACCTGCCCGCCCCCAGCCTCCCCTGTACACCTGCCCGCCCCCCAGCCTCCCCTGTACACCTGCCCGCCTCCCCTGTAAACCTGCCCGCCCCCCAGCCTCCCCTGTACACCTGCCTGTCTCCCCTGTAAACCTGCCCGCCCCCCAGCCTCCCCTGTACACCTGCCCCCCTCCCCTGTACACCTGCCCGCCCCCCAGCCTCCCCTGTACACCTGCCCGCCCTCAGCCTCCCCTGTACACCTGCCCGCCCCCCAGCCTCCCCTGTTCACCTGCCCGCCCTCAGCCTCCCCTGTACACCTGCCCACCTCCCCTGTACACCTGCCCGCCTCCCCTGTACACCTGCCCGCCCCCCAGCCTCCCCTGTACACCTGCCTGTCTCCCCTGTAAACCTGCCCGCCCCCAGCCTCCCCTGTAAACCTGCCCGCCCCCCAGCCTCCCCTGTACACCTGCCCGCCCCCCAGCCTCCCCTGTACACCTGCCCGCCCTCAGCCTCCCCTGTACACCTGCCCGCCCCCCAGCCTCCCCTGTACACCTGCCCGCCCCCCAGCCTCCCCTGTACACCTGCCCGCCTCCCCTGTAAACCTGCCCACCCCCCAGCCTTCCCTGTACACCTGCCCGCCCCCCAGCCTCCCCTGTACACCTGCCCGCCCCCCAGCCTCCCCTGTACACCTGCCCGCCCCCCAGCCTCCCCTGTACACCTGCCCGCCCCCCAGCCTCCCCTGTACACCTGCCCGCCCCCCAGCCTCCCCTGTACACCTGCCCGCCCCCCAGCCTCCCCTGTACACCTGCCCGCCCCCCAGCCTCCCCTGTACACCTGCCCGCCCCCCAGCCTCCCCTGTACACCTGCCCGCCCCTCCTCTTGGCTCCTGGCTGCAGGTGTCAGACTCTGAGCAGTAGTCTCGGGTTCTCGTCTTCTGAAATCTTCTTCTTCTTCCTCCATCCTTCATGTCTTACCAGGTGTCTTCTGGCGCCCCGAGTTGGCGCAGCGGCTCACTGGCCCAGGTTGGTGCGGGGGATTTCCGGATTTCGGGGTCCCGGCGCTCCGGTTTGGATCTGGCGGCCATGAAGTCGGTGATGGAGTCCTCTCTGCCCTCCCTGCGCTCCGGGGTGGACTCTCTGCTGCACAATAACCATCAGGAGATGATGCAGGAGCTGAACCAACGTCTGGCCGGATATCTCCAGCGTGTCCGAGGTCTGGAGGAGGAAAACCAAAAACTGCAAGAAGAAATCGAGGAGATCTCAACCAAGAAGAGCCCGGCCCCCCGAGACTGGGAGACGCATCAGGCACCCCTGCAGCTGCTGCGGAAGCAGGTAAGAACCATGGCGTATCCAATACCTGAGGGCAAAACACCACAGACACAAGTATAATAGGACCATATGTTGCCCACCTAATACTGCTATACAGTGCCCACCCAATACTGCTATACAGCACCCACATATACTGCTATACAGCCCCCACATATACTGGTATACAGCCCCCACATATACTGGTATACAGCCCCCACATATACTGGTATACAGCCCCCACATATACTGCTATACAGCGCCCACATATACTGCTATACAGCGCCCACCCAATACTGCTATACAGCCCCCACATATACTGCTATACAGCACCCACATATACTGCTATACAGCACCCACATATACTGCTATACAGCCCCCACATATACTGCTATACAGCCCCCACCCAATACTGCTATACAGCCCCCACATATACTGCTATACAGCCCCCACATATACTGCTATACAGCCCCCACCCAATACTGCTATACAGCCCCCACATATACTGCTATACAGCGCCCACATATACTGCTATACAGCCCCCACATATACTGCTATACAGCCCCCACATATACTGCTATACAGCCCCCATATAATACTGCTATACAGCGCCCTCATATACTGCTATACATCCCCCACATATACTGCTATACATCCCCCACATATACTGCTATACAGCCCCCACATATACTGGTATACAGCCCACCCAATACTGCTATACAGCGCCCACATATACTGCTATACAGCCCCCATATAATACTGCTATACAGCGCCCACATATACTGCTATACAGCGCCCACATATACTGCTATACAGCCCCCACATATACTGCTATACAGCCCCCACATATACTGCTATACAGCACCCACATATACTGCTATACAGCCCCCACATATACTGCTATACAGCCCCCACATATACTGCTATACAGCCCCCATATAATACAGCTATACAGCGCCCACCCAATACTGCTATACAGCCCCCACATATACTGCTATACAGCCCCCACATATACTGCTATACAGCGCCCACATATACTGCTATACAGCCCCCACATATACTGCTATACAGCCCCCACATATACTGCTATACAGCCCCCACATGTACTGCTATACAGCCCCCACATATACTGCTATACAGCCCCCACATATACTGCTATACAGCCCCCACAGATACTGCTATACAGCGCCCACATATACTGCTATACATCCCTCACATATACTGCTATACAGCGCCCACATATACTGCTATACAGCCCCCACATATACTGCTATACAGCCCCCACATATACTGCTATACAGCCCCCACATATACTGCTATACAGCCCCCACATATACTGCTATACAGCCCCCACATATACTGCTATACAGCCCCCATATAATACTGCTATACAGCGCCCACATATACTGCTATACAGCGCCCACTCAATACTGCTATACAGCCCCCACATATACTGCTATACAGCGCCCCCATATAATACTGCTATACAGCGCCCACATATACTGCTATACAGCGCCCACCCAATACTGCTATACAGCCCCCACATATACTGCTATACAGCGTCCACATATACTGCTATACAGCCCCCACATATACTGCTATACAGCGCCCACATATACTGCTATACAGCGCCCTCATATACTGCTATACAGCGCCCACATATACTGCTATACAGCCCCACATATACTGCTATACAGCCCCCACATATACTGCTATACAGCCCCCACATATACTGCTATACAGCCCCCATATAATACTGCTATACAGCGCCCACATATACTGCTATACAGCCCCCATATAATACTGCTATACAGCGCCCTCATATACTGCTATACATCCCCCACATATACTGCTATACAGCCCCCACATATACTGCTATACATCCCCCACATATACTGCTATACAGCGTCCACATATACTGCTATACAGCGCCCATATAATACTGCTATACAGCGCCCACATATACTGCTATACAGCGCCCACCCAATACTGCTATACAGCCCCCACATATACTGCTATACAGCCCCCACATATACTGCTATACAGCCCCCACATATACTGCTATACAGCCCCCACATATACTGCTATACAGCCCCCACATATACTGCTATACAGCCCCCACATATACTGCTATACAGCCCCCACATATACTGCTATACAGCGCCCACATATACTGCTATACAGCCCCCACATATACTGCTATACAGCGCCCTCATATACTGCTATACAGCCCCCACATATACTGCTATACAGCCCCCACATATACTGCTATACAGCGCCCACATATACTGCTATACAGCGCCCACCCAATACTGCTATACAGCCCCCACATATACTGCTATACAGCCCCCACATATACTGCTATACAGCGCCCTCATATACTGCTATACAGCGCCCACATATACTGCTATACAGCCCCCACATATACTGCTATACAGCGTCCACATATACTGCTATACAGCCCCCACATATACTGCTATACAGCCCCCACATATACTGCTATACAGCCCCCACATATACTGCTATACAGCGCCCACCCAATACTGCTATACAGCGCCCACATATACTGCTATACAGCCCCCACATATACTGCTATACAGCCCCCACATATACTGCTATACAGCGCCCACATATACTGCTATACAGCCCCCACATATACTGCTATACAGCCCCCACATATACTGCTATACAGCGCCCACATATACTGCTATACAGCCCCCACATATACTGCTATACAGCCCCCACATATACTGCTATACAGCCCACCCAATACTGCTATACAGCACCCACATATACTGCTATACAGCCCCCACATATACTGCTATACAGCGCCCACATATACTGCTATACAGCCCCACATATACTGCTATACAGCCCCCACATATACTGCTATACAGCCCCCACATATACTGCTATACAGCCCCCACATATACTGCTATACAGCACCCACATATACTGCTATACAGCCCCCACATATACTGCTATACAGCCCCCACATATACTGCTATACAGCCCCCATATAATACAGCTATACAGCCCCCACATATACTGCTATACAGCCCCCACATATACTGCTATACAGCCCCCACATATACTGCTATACAGCACCCACATATACTGCTATACAGCGCCCACTTATACTGCTATACAGCCCCCACATATACTGCTATACAGCCCCCACATAATACTGCTATACAGCGCCCACATATACTGCTATACAGCCCCCACATATACTGCTATACAGCGCCCACATATACTGCTATACAGCCCCCATATATACTGCTATACAGCGCCCACCCAATACTGCTATACAGCGCCCACATATACTGCTATACAGCCCCCACATATACTGCTATACAGCGCCCACATATACTGCTATACAGCCCCCACATAATACTGCTATACAGCGCCCACATAATACTGCTATACAGCGCCCACATATACTGCTATACAGCCCCCACATATACTGCTATACAGCCCCCACATATACTGCTATACAGCCCCCACATATACTGCTATACAGCCCCCACATATACTGCTATACAGCCCCCACATATACTGCTATACAGCGCCCACATATACTGGTATACAGCCCCCACATATACTGCTATACAGCCCCCACATATACTGCTATACAGCCCCCACATAATACTGCTATACAGCCCCCACATATACTGCTATACAGCGCCCTCATATACTGCTATACAGCCCCCACATATACTGCTATACAGCCCCCACATATACTGCTATACAGCGCCCACATAATACTGCTATACAGCCCCCACATATACTGCTATACAGCCCCCACATATACTGCTATACAGCCCCCATATAATACTGCTATACAGCGCCCACATATACTGCTATACAGCACCCACATATACTGCTATACAGCACCCACATATACTGCTATACAGCCCCCACCCAATACTGCTATACAGCGCCCACATATACTGCTATACAGCCCCCACATATACTGCTATACAGCCCCCACATATACTGCTATACAGCCCCCACATATACTGCTATACAGCCCCCACATATACTGCTATACAGCGCCCACATATACTGCTATACAGCCCCCACATATACTGCTATACAGCCCCCACATATACTGCTATACAGCCCCCACATATACTGCTATACAGCGCCCACATATACTGCTATACATCCCTCACATATACTGCTATACAGCGCCCACATATACTGCTATACAGCCCCCACATATACTGCTATACAGCGCCCACCCAATACTGCTATACAGCGCCCACATATACTGCTATACAGCCCCCACATATACTGCTATACAGCCCCCACATATACTGCTATACAGCCCCCACATATACTGCTATACATCCCCCACATATACTGCTATACAGCCCCCACATATACTGCTATACAGCCCCCACATATACTGCTATACAGCGCCCACATATACTGCTATACAGCCCCCACATATACTGCTATACAGCCCCCACATATACTGCTATACAGCGCCCACATATACTGCTATACAGCCCCCACATATACTGCTATACAGCGCCCACATATACTGCTATACATCCCTCACATATACTGCTATACAGCGCCCACATATACTGCTATACAGCGCCCACATATACTGCTATACAGCCCCCACATATACTGCTATACAGCCCCCACATATACTGCTATACAGCCCCCACATATACTGCTATACAGCGCCCACATATACTGCTATACAGCCCCCACATATACTGCTATACAGCCCCCACATATACTGCTATACAGCACCCACATATACTGCTATACAGCCCCCACATATACTGCTATACAGCCCCCACATATACTGCTATACAGCCCCCACATATACTGCTATACAGCCCCCACATATACTGCTATACAGCCCCCACATATACTGCTATACAGCACCCACATATACTGCTATACAGCCCCCACATATACTGCTATACAGCCCCCACATATACTGCTATACAGCACCCTCATATACTGCTATACAGCGCCCACATATACTGCTATACAGCCCCCACATAATACTGCTATACAGCCCCCACATATACTGCTATACAGCCCCCACATATACTGCTATACAGCCCCCACATATACTGCTATACAGCGTCCACATATACTGCTATACAGCGCCCTCATATACTGCTATACATCCCCCACATATACTGCTATACAGCGTCCACATATACTGCTATACAGCGCCCTCATATACTGCTATACAGCCCCCACATATACTGCTATACAGCGCCCTCATATACTGCTATACAGCGCCCACATATACTGCTATACAGCCCCATACAGTACATACTCCGATTATATATATATATATATATATATATACTCTGCTCTTATACTCCTATCATAAAGTGAGTAAATAATAAAGTAAAGTAAATATAAGCAATCGCCATGCAGTGCACAAACTCACTATGAAGCTAATTTTTTTGAAGATGGAAGATCTGAATATGGAAAGTGCCAAACTCTTACTACAGATCGACAACGCCAGGCTGGCAGCCGACGACTTCAAAGTAAAGTAAGTGTCAGCTGCTGATCCAGGACTATACGTAGTGCATGTAACAACGCCAAAACCTGCAGTCACAGTCACCCGACATATATCTGATCACTAACAATCTATTATACCGCCTGCAGGCTGGAGGCAGAGCAAGCAATATGTGATGGGGTAAACAAGGACACACAGGGGCTGCGCAAGATGATAGATGACACCAACTTCCTCAGAATGAAACTAGAGTCTGAGGTGGAGACCCTGAGAGAGGAGCTGGCCCACCTCCATAGGGACCACAGAGAGGTGAGCATAACTACTATAACACTACCACCTATATACAGGAATATAACTACTATAATACTGCTCCTATATACAGGGATATAACTACTATAACACTACCACCTATATACAGGAATATAACTACTATAACACTACCACCTATATACAGGAAGATAACTACTATAATACTGCTCCTATATACAGGGATATACTACTATAATACTGCTCCTATATACAGGAATATACTACTATAACACTACCACCTATATACAGGAATATAACTACTATAATACTACCACCTATATACAGGAAGATAACTACTATAACACTACCACCTATATACAGGAAAATAACTACTATAATACTGCTCCTATATACAGGAATATACTACTATAATACTGCTCCTATATACAGGAATATACTACTATAATACTGCTCCTATATACAGCAATATACTACTATAATACTGCTCCTATATACAGGAATATACTACTATAATACTGCTCCTATATACAGGAATATACTACTATAATACTGCTCCTATATACAGGGATATAACTACTATAATACTGCTCCTATATACAGGAATATAATACTATAATACTGCCTCCTATATACAGGAATATAACTACTATAATACTGCTCCCATATACAGGGATATACTACTATAATACTGCTCCTATATACAGGAATATAACTACTATAATACTGCTCCTATATACAGGAATATAACTACTATAATACTGCCCCTATATACAGGAATATAACTACTATAATACTGCTCCTATATACAAGAATATAACTACTATAATACTGCTCCTATATACAGGGATATACTACTATAATACTGCTCCTATATACAGGAATATACTACTATAATACTGCTCACTATATACAGGAATATAACTACTATAATACTGCTCCTATATACAGGAATATACTACTATAATACTGCCCCTATATACAGGGATATACTACTATAATACTGCCCATATACAGGAATATAACTACTATAACACTACCACCTATATACAGGAATATAACTACTATAATACTGCTCCTATATACAGGGATATAACTACTATAATACTGCTCCTATATACAGGGATATAACTACTATAATACTGCTCCTATACACAGGAATATAACTACTATAATACTGCTCCTATATATAGGAATATACTACTATAATACTGCTCCTCTATACAGGGATATAACTACTATAATACTGCTCCTATATACAGGGATATAACTACTATAATACTGCTCCTATATACAGGGATATAACTACTATAATACTGCTCCTATATACAGGAATATAACTACTATAATACTGTTCCTATATACAGGGATATAACTACTATAATACTGCTCCTATATACAGGGATATAACTACTACAATACTGCTCATATATACAGGGATATAACTACTATAATACTGCTCCCTATATACAGGGATATAACTACTATAATACTGCTCCTATATACAGGAATATAACTTCTATAATACTGTTCCTATATACAGGGATATAACTACTATAATTCTGCTCCTATATACAGGAATATAACTACTATAATACTGCTCCCTATATACAGGAATATACTACTATAATACTGCTCCTATATACAGGAATATAACTACTATAATACTGCTCCCTATATACAGGGATATAACTACTATAATACTGCTTCTATATACAGGGATATAACTACTACAATACTGCTCATATATACAGGGATATAACTACTATAATACTGCTCCTATATACAGGAATATAACTACTATAATACTGCTCCTATATACAGGAATATAACTAATATAATAATGCTCCTATATACAGGAATATACTACTATAATACTGCTCCTATATACAGGGATATACTACTATAACACTACCACCTATATACAGGAATATAACTACTATAATACTGCCCCTATATACAGGAATATACTACTATAACACTACCACCTATATACAGGAATATAACTACTATAATACTGCTCTTATATACAGGGATATACTACTATAATACTGCTCCCTATATACAGGAATATAACTACTATAATACTGCTCCTATATACAGGGATATACTACTATAATACTGCTCCTATATACAGGAATATAACTACTATAATACTGCTCCTATATACAGGGATATAACTACTATAATACTGCTCCTATATACAGGGATATACTACTATAATACTGCTCCTATATACAGGGATATAATACTATAATACTGCTCCTATATACAGGAATATAACTACTATAATACTGCTCCTATATACAGGAATATACTACTATAATACTTCTCCTATATACAGGGATATAACTACTATAATACTGCTCCTATATACAGGAATATAACTACTATAACACTACCACCTATATACAGGAAGATAACTACTATAATGGGGCAGTATGGCTTGATCAATTCATACACAAAATTCTGATGTGTTTTTTATTTAGCCTAGCGGCACTAGTATCAGCCATAGGTGTGAGGTGCAGCGCTCTGTTTCTTCCCTGAACCGCATTTTGTTTCTCTCTTTTCTCCGTGTATTGCACTCCTCCTGGTGAGACCCACATGACTGCAATTAGCAGGAGACACCTGAGTGCACATGGTTTTAATCCCTCCTGTTTTTTCCCATTCTGTTTGCTGCAGCTATGGTGAGCGCAATACCTTATCCAGACTTGTGCTGCTTGGGGGCGACCTTCTCCGCCGGCGGTGCTGGCCGGGTTCTGGTGTGGTGTTTTTGGGTCTGGTCCTGTGGCATGGGGGTCGCAGGGCCGTCCCATGGCCCCCGTTCCCTGGCTGTGCGCGCCTGCGGGGTTGGTGGCCACTGACTGGCACGGTGTGGACTTAGTGTAGGGACCCATGTGTATCAGATACCGGCACGAGGTACATGGGGCAGTATGGCTTGATCAATTCATACACAAAATTCTGATGTGTTTTTTATTTAGCCAAGCGGCACTAGTATCAGCCATAGGTGTGAGGTGCAGCACTCTGTTTCTTCCCTGAACCGCATAACTACTATAATACTGCTCCCTATATACAGGAATATACTACTATAACACTACCACCTATATACAGGGATATAACTACTATAACACTACCACCTATATACAGGGATATAACTACTATAACACTACCACCTATATACAGGATTATTACTACTATAATACTGCTCCGTATATACAGGAATATAACTACTATAATACTGCTCCTATATACAGGGATATAACTACTATAATACTGCTCCTATATACAGGAATATACTACTATAATACTGCTCCTATATACAGGAATATACTACTATAATACTGCTCCTATATACAGGAATATACTACTATAATACTGCTCCTATATACAGGGATATAACTACTATAATACTACCACCTATATACAGGAATATACTACTATAGTACTGCTCCTAAATACAGGAAGATAACTACTATAACACTACCACCTATATACAGGAATATAACTACTATAACACTACCACCTATATACAGGAATATAACTACTATAACACTACCACCTATATACAGGAAGATAACTACTATAATACTGCCCCTATATACAGGAATATACTACTATAACACTACCACCTATATACAGGAATATACTACTATAATACTGCTCCTATATACAGGGATATAACTACTATAACACTACCACCTATATACAGGATTATTACTACTATAATACTGCTCTGTATATACAGGAATATAACTACTATAATACTGCTCCTATATACAGGGATATAACTACTATAATACAGCTCCTATATACAGGAATATACTACTATAATACTGCTCCTATATACAGGAATATACTACTATAATACTGCTCCTATATACAGGAATATACTACTATAATACTGCCCCTATATACAAGAATATAACTACTATAATACTGCCCCTATATACAGGAATATACTACTATAATACTGCTCCTATATACAGGGATATAACTGCTATAATACTGCTCCTATATACAGGAATATACTACTATAATACTGCTCCTATATACAGAAATATAACTACTATAATACTGCTCCTATATACAGGAATATACTACTATAATACTGCCCCTATATACAGGGATATAACTACTATAATACTGCTCCTATATACAGGAATATACTACTATAATACTGCCCCTATATACAGGGATATAACTACTATAATACAGCTCCTATATACAGGAATATACTACTATAATACTGCTCCTATATACAGGAATATACTACTATAATACTGCTCCTATATACAGGAAGATAACTACTATAACACTACCACCTATATACAGGAATATAACTACTATAACACTGCTCCTATATACAGGGATATAACTACTATAATACTGCCCCTATATACAGGAATATAACTACTATAACACTACCACCTATATACAGGAAGATAACTACTATAATACTGCTCCTATATACAGGTATATACTACTATAATACTGCCTCCTATATACAGGAATATAACTACTATAATACTGCCCCTATATACAGGAATATACTACTATAATACTGCCTCCTATATACAGGGATATAACTACTATAATACTGCTCCCTATATACAGGAATATAACTACTATAACACTACCACCTATATACAGGAATTTAACTACTATAACACTACCACCTATATACAGGGATATAACTACTATAATACTGCTCCTATATACAGGGATATAACTACTATAATACTGCCCCTATATACAGGAATATACTACTATAACACTACCACCTATATACAGGGATATAACTACTATAATACTGCCCCTATATACAGGAATATACTACTATAACACTACCACCTATATACCTATATACAGGAATATAACTACTATAATACTGCCCCTATATACAGGAATATACTACTATAACACTACCACCTATATACAGGGATATAACTACTATAATACTGCCCCCTATATACAGGGATATACTACTATAATACTGCTCCTATATACAGGAATATACTACTATAATACTGCTCCTGTATACAGGAATATAACTACTATAATACTGCTCCTATATACAGGGATATACTACTATAACACTACCACCTATATACAGGGATATAACTACTATAACACTACCACCTATATACAGGAAGATAACTACTATAACACTACCACCTATATACAGGAAGATAACTACTATAATACTGCTCCTATATACAGTGGCGGTCTTTGGCACCAAGCACACCAAGCGATCGCTTGGGGCCCCCAAGATCCAGGGGGGCCCCCACGCCCCGCTCTTGCGCTCAAGACCGCTGGACATGGCCGCTGCCCCGCTCGCTGCTGCCATCTGAACTGTAACTATAAGCACTCGTAATGAGCGCTCATGGTTACATGCAGCAGCACTGACAGGGCGGGAGACATTGGCCCCCGTCCTGTCAGTCCCTCTTGTGGCCGCAGGAAGGGTTTTCCCTGCGGTCACAAGTGGCAGCTTTGTCCTTGTGGTGTCGGTGTTGCAGTGACATCACTGGAGCATCGGCGCCAGGACAAGGGGAGTGCGGCCTCTTGTGATCGCAGGGAAAACCCTTCCTGAGGCCACAAGAGTGAAGAGAAGAGGAGACGCCCGGACCCAGGTGAGTATAAGTGTTTGTTTTATTGTGTTACATACTATATGGGAGGGGGAGCACACTGGGGCCTGTGTAACTGGGGGAGCGCACATCGGGGGTCTATATAAATGGGGGAAGCACACAGGGGGGCTATTTAACAGGGGGAGCACACAGGGGGGGCTATAGACTACTGGGGCTTCACAGAGGGGTCTATATACTACTGGGGGCAGCACACAGGGGGTCTATATACTACTTGGGGCAGCAGAATGAGGTCTATATACAACTTGGAGAGCACACAGGGGGGCTATATCCAAGTGGGGGGAGCACACAGGGGGGCTATATACTACTGGGGGAGCACACAGGGGTCTATTTACTACTGGTGGGGCACACAGGGGGTCTATATACTACTGGGGGAACATACAGGGGGTCTATATGCTACTTGTGAGGCACACAGGTGGTCTATATATAACTGGGGGAGCACACAGGGGTCTGTATACTACTGGGGCAGCACACAAGGGGTCTATATAATACTGGTGGGGCACACAGGGGGTCTATATACTACTGGGGGAACCACACAGGGGGTTTATATACTACTGGAGGAGCACACAGGGGTCTATATCCAAGTGGGGGAGCACACAGGAGGTCTATATCCAAGTGGGGGAGCACACAGGGGGGCTAAATACCCCTGAGGGAGCACACAGGGGGCCGATATACTAGTGGGGAAGCACACAGGGGGTATATACAACTGGGGGCAGCACACAGGGGGTCTATATACAACTGGGGCAGCACACAGGAGGTCTATATACTTCTGGGGGAGCACACGGGGGGCTATATATAACTGGGGGAACACACAGGGGTCTATATACTACTGGGGGCAGGACACAAGGGGTATATACTATTGGGGGCAGCACACGAGGAGTATATATTACTGGCGGTAGCGCACAAGGGGTATATACTACTGGGAGCAACACACATCGGTCTATTGTTTTGGAACGCGTGGGGAGGGCCCCCAGACATAAATTCGCTTGGGGCCCCAGAAATGCCAAGACCGCCCCTGCCTATATACAGGAATATACTACTATAATACTGCTCCTATATACAGGAAGATAACTACTATAATACTGCCCCTATATACAGGAATATACTACTATAATACTGCTCCTATATACAGGAATATAACTACTATAATACTGCTCCTATATACAGGGATATACTACTATAATACTGCTGCTATATACAGGGATATAACTACTATAATACTGCTCCCTATATACAGGAATATAACTACTATAATACTGCTCCTATATACAGGAATATACTGCTATAATACTGCTCCTATATACAGGAATATACTACTATAATACTGCTCCTATATACAGGAATATACTACTATAATACTGCTCCTATATACAGGAATATAACTACTATAATACTGCTCCCTATATACAGGGATATAACTACTATAATACTGCTCCTATATACAGGAAGATAACTACTATAATACTGCTCCTATATACAGGAAGATAACTACTATAACACTACCACCTATATACAGGAATATAACTACTATAACACTGCTCCTATATACAGGGATATAACTTCTATAATACTGCCCCTATATACAGGGATATACTACTATAACACTACCACCTATATACAGGAAGATAACTACTATAATACTGCTCCTATATACAGGTATATACTACTATAATACTGCCTCCTATATACAGGAATATAACTACTAAAATACTGCTCCTATATACAGGAATATACTACTATAATACTGCTCATTATATACAGGGATATAACTACTATAATACTGCCCCTATATACAGGAATATACTACTATAACACTACCACCTATATACAGGAAGATAACTACTATAATACTGCTCCTATATACAGGGATATAACTACTATAATACTGCTCCTATATACAGGAATATACTACTATAATACTGCCCCCTATATACAGGAATATAACTACTATAATACTGCTCCTATATACAGGAATATACTACTATAATACTGCTCCTATATACAGGGATATACTACTATAACACTACCACCTATATACAGGAATATAACTACTATAATACTGCCCCTATATACAGGAATATACTACTATAACACTACCACCTATATACAGGAATATAACTACTATAATACTGCCCCTATATACAGGAATATACTACTATAACACTACCACCTATATACAGGGATATAACTACTATAACACTACCACCTATATACAGGGATATAACTACTATAATACTGCCCCTATATACAGGAATATACTACTATAATACTGCTCCCTATATACAGGGATATAACTACTATAATACTGCCCCTATATACAGGAATATACTACTATAACACTACCACCTATATACAGGAAGATAACTACTATAATACTGCTCCTATATACAGGGATATACTACTATAATACTGCTCCTATATACAGGAATATAACTACTATAATACTGCTCCTATATACAGGGATATACTACTATAATACTGCTCCTATATACAGGGATATTACTACTATAATACTGCCCCCTATATACAGGGATATAACTACTATAATACTGCTCCTATATACAGGAATATAACTACTATAATACTGCTCCTATATACAGGAATATAACTACTATAATACTGCTCCTATATACAGGAATATAACTACTATAATACTGCTCCTATATACAGGAATATAACTACTATAATACTGCTCCTATATACAGGAATATAACTACTATAATACTGCTCCTATATACAGGAATATAACTACTATAATACTGCCCCCTATATACAGGGAAATAACTACTATAATACTGCCCCCTATATACAGGAATATAACTACTATAATACTGCTCCTATATACAGGAATATACTACTATAATACTGCCCCTATATACAGGAATATAACTACTATAATACTGCTCCTATATACAGGGATATAACTACTATAATACTGCTCCTGTATACAGGGATATACTACTATAATACTGCTCCTATATACAGGAATATAACTACTATAATACTGCTCCTATATACAGGAATATAACTACTATAATACTGCTCCTATATACAGGAATATAACTACTATAATACTGCTCCTATATACAGGGATATACTACTATAATACTGCTCCTATATACAGGGATATTACTACTATAATACTGCTCCTATATACAGGAATATAACTACTATAATACTGCTCCTATATACAGGAATATACTACTATAACACTACCACCTATATACAGGAAGATAACTACTATAATACTGCTCCTATATACAGGAATATACTACTATAATACTGCCCCCTATATACAGGGATATAACTACTATAATACTGCTCCTATATACAGGAATATAACTACTATAATACTGCTCCTATATACAGGGATATAACTACTATAATACTGCTCCTATATACAGGAATATACTACTATAATACTGCTCCTATATACAGGGATATAACTACTATAATACTGCTCCCTATATACAGGTATATACTACTATAATACTGCCCCTATATACAGGAATATAACTACTATAATACTGCTCCTATATACAGGGATATACTACTATACTACTGCTCCTATATACAGGAATATACTACTATAATACTGCTCCCTATATACAGGAATATAACTACTATAATACTGCTCCTATATACAGGAATATACTACTATAATACTGCTCCTATATACAGGAATATAACTACTATAATACTGCTCCCTATATACAGGGATATAACTACTATAATACTGCTCCTATATACAGAGATATAACTACTATAATACTGCCCTTATATACAGGGATATACTACTATAATACTGCTCCTATATACAGGAATATAACTACTATAATACTGCTCCAATAAACAGGAATATATTACTATAATACTGCCCCATATATACAGGGATATAACTACTATAATACTGCCCCCTATATACAGGGAAATAACTACTATAATACTGCTCCTATATACAGGAATATACTACTATAATACTGCTCCTATATACAGGGATATAACTACTATAATACTGCTCCTATATACAGGAATATACTACTATAATACTACTCCTATATACAGGAATATACTACTATAATACTGCTCCTATATACAGGAATATAACTACTATAATAGGTAGCGGTTAGAAAAATAGAGGCGGTCACTCACCACAAAGTTGCCGAGAATTCGCTTTATTGGTCCGGGTAGTGAACACTGCAGGGAAGGGGGAAGATGGAGGAGCGGGTGCAATCAGAGAAACGTTTTCACGCGGTCACGCGCTTCGTCAGGTCTGGCATACGTCGCACCGGTAGGGGTGTGTTTATAACAGGTGCACACTTAATGTGAAGACATAACGTAAAGTTAAAACACAAAGAAATCACATTAAAACCAAGCAGTATCGTTTCTTTCGTTTAAATCGGATACTCCAGTTGCATCTAGCCGAATTATCCATTTGGTTTAGTTTTTTAACAACATTTTCAGCCAGTCGCCACCACTACCTGGGGGGTTAACTCTTTCCAGTCCTATTACTTTTAAACACTTCGGGTCGTTTGCATGGACATCGCGGACATGGTTGATAAGGCGCGGAACCCCCTTGCCGGATCGCAGGGAATATAGGTGCTCCTTAAACCTTATCCACATTGCCCGTTTAGTCTTCCCGATATGGGACATATGACTGCGTAGAGGACATGCGTCGTTTTGCATGTAATGAAGTGCTTGACAAAACATTCTCCGCCTCCCAGGATGATATATGATGATGTTATTAGCTGGGGGCAGTAGTGGCATTGGCCGCATCGTTTATTACCTGATGGCAGTGCGCGGTTAGCCATGATGCGGGTGTTGAGGCTCTCGATAACACCCTCAGCGCACTGGCCAACCCCCTGATTTCAGGTCTTTTGTTAAAGATGCACTTCTTTTTGTTTTAGGTAATAACTGCTTTACCTTTGAAGGAGATTGGTACCGTCAGGAGACTGGCACCGCGATGGGCACGCCGGTCTCCTGTACGTATGCCAATCTCTTTCTTTCCTGGCTCGAGCAGGATTTAATATTCTCGGTCAATAATCCTTTCATCCAATATATCGTCTCGTTTCACAGATACATAGACGATATATTCGTGATATGGCGTGGTACTCCCGCCATGTTTGACCAATTCGTCACATACCTCAACACTACAAACAGGGTTAATATGTTTTTCACATATAACTTCGGAGGGCAAGTATTGGAGCTTTTAGATGTTAAAGTAGAAATAGTTAATGACGCCATAGTAACATCAGTCTTCCGTAAAGAGACAGCATCTAACGCCATATTGCATCACACCAGCTCTCACCCCCCATCGGTTAAAAAATCCATTCCCTACAGCCAAATGATAAGATTAAGACGTATCAGCAATACAGATGAATTATTTCATAAACAGGCCCAAGAACTACGTTGCCGCCTTATAGCCAGAGGCTATCCGCTTGCAACCAATAATGAAGCCTACACTAAAGCATCTGATATGAGTCCCTACAGTCTACGCAAATCTAAACAAAAAAATACGAGCACTGATATCTGCAATACTGACCATAAAAGATTCACCTTCTCATTGCAAAATTCCCCCATGAATGACACCTTGATGAACATCATCCGTAAGCACTGGGACATCCCTGAGCAGGATGACCATATAAAAATCGCAGCCCTTCGTAAACCCCTGTTCACTTTTAAAAGAAGTTCCACCATAGGTGACACATTAACCTCTAATAGATCTATCCACACGAAATCATGGCTAACCGCGCACTGCCATCAGGTAATAAACGATGCGGCCAATGCCACTACTGCCCCCAGCTAATAACATCATCATATATCATCCTGGGAGGCGGAGAATGTTTTGTCAAGCACTTCATTACATGCAAAACGACGCATGTCATCTACGCAGTCATATGTCCCATATCGGGAAGACTAAACGGGCAATGTGGATAAGGTTTAAGGAGCACCTATATTCCCTGCGATCCGGCAAGGGGGTTCCGCGCCTTATCAACCATGTCCGCGATGTCCATGCAAACGACCCGAAGTGTTTAAAAGTAATAGGACTGGAAAGAGTTAACCCCCCAGGTAGTGGTGGCGACTGGCTGAAAATGTTGTTAAAAAACGAAACCAAATGGATAATTCGGCTAGATGCAACTGGAGTATCCGATTTAAACGAAAGAAACGATACTGCTTGGTTTTAATGTGATTTCTTTGTGTTTTAACTTTACGTTATGTCTTCACATTAAGTGTGCACCTGTTATAAACACACCCCTACCGGTGCGACGTATGCCAGACCTGACGAAGCGCGTGACCGCGTGAAAACGTTTCTCTGATTGCACCCGCTCCTCCACCTTCCCCCTTCCCTGCAGTGTTCACTACCCGGACCAATAAAGCGAATTCTCGGCAACTTTGTGGTGAGTGACCGCCTCTATTTTTCTAACCGCTACCTATATTGGACTGTTTACCTGGCGTTGAGCACCTCCACTAGCCGATTGCTGCACTGTATTTAGGGATATAACTGCTATCTGGCGGTGTGTAGTATGTCAGGCAATGCAGTAATAACCTGATATCCCAGGGGACTGAAGATCGGGGGCAGCGGCTGAGACAATACATGGGATACACGAGCAGTCCCCGATATGCAACATCTTCAGCGGTTTTATTAAACGATTCATATGGGACACCTCTGCCTGTTCTTATAGTCGGGGTCCTTATATCTTGTCCATGGAGAAATTAGAGGATGATGGGAGTTCTGCAAAGAATCCCACTGTCTGACCATCCACGCCGCTCTGTTTCATAGTCAGTGGGAATGAGCTGGGAGAGTATGTGCAGGTAGTGCGGTGTTATTACCTGTACGGGGGGCAGTATGTGCAGGTAGTGCGGTGTTATTACCTGTACAGGGGGCAGTATGTGCACGTAGTGCGGTGTTATTACCTGTACGGGGGGCAGTATGTGCAGGTAGTGCGGTGTTATTACCTGTACGGGGGGCAGTATGTGCAGGTAGGACAGTGTTATTACCTGTACGGGGGGCAGTATGTGCAGGTAGGACAGTGTTATAACCTGTACGGGGGCAGTATGTGCAGGTAGTGCAGTGTTATTACCTGTACGGGGGGCAGTATGTGCAGGTAGTGCAGTGTTATTACCTGTACGGGGGGGGCAGTATGTGCAGGTAGCCCCACAGTATAACCTGTACGGGGGGCAGTATGTGCAGGTAGTGCAGTGTTATTACCTGTACGAGGGGCAGTATGTGCAGGTAGTGCAGTGTTATTACCTGTACGGGGGGCAGTATGAGCAGGTAGCACAGCGGTATTACCTGTATGGGGGCAGTATGTGCAGTGTTATTACCTGTACAGGGGGCAGTATGTGCAGGTAGTGCAGTGTTATTACCTGTACGGGGGCAGTATGTGCAGGTAGCATAGCGGTATTACCTGTACGGGGGGCAGTATGTGCAGGTAGTGCAGTGTTATTACCTGTACGGGGGGCAGTATGTGCAGGTAGTGCAGTGTTATTACCTGTACGGGGGGCAGTATGTGCAGGTAGTGCAGTGTTATTTCCTGTATGGAGGCAGTATGTGCAGGTAGTGCAGTGTTATTACCTGTACGGGGGGCAGTATGTGCAGGTAGCGCAGTGTTATTACCTGTACGGGGGGCAGTATGTGCAGGTAGCGCAGTGTTATTACCTGTACGGGGGGCAGTATGTGCAGGGAGCGCAGTGTTATTACCTGTATGGGGGCAGTATGTGCAGTGTTGTTGCCTGTACGGGGGGCAGTATGTGCAGTGTTATTACCTGTACGGGGGGCAGTATGTGCAGGTAGTGCGGTGTTATTACCTGTACAGGGGGCAGTATGTGCAGGTAGTGCAGTGTTATTACCTGTACGGGGGCAGTATGTGCAGGTAGTGCAGTATTATTACCTGTACGGGGGGCAGTATGTGCAGGTAGTGCAGTGTTATTACCTGTACGGGGGGCAGTATGTGCAGGTAGCGCAGTGTTATAGTGTTATTACCTGTACGGGGGCAGTATGAGCAGGTAGTGCAGTGTTATTACCTGTATGGGGGCAGTATGTGCAGGTAGTGCAGTGTTATTACCTGTACGGGGGGCAGTATGTGCAGGTAGTGCAGTGTTATTACCTGTACGGGGGGCAGTATGTGCAGGTAGCGCAGTGTTATAGTGTTATTACCTGTACGGGGGCAGTATGAGCAGGTAGCACAGCGGTATTACCTGTATGGGGGCAGTATGTGCAGTGTTATTACCTGTACGGGGGGGCAGTATGTGCAGTGTTATTACCTGTATGGGGGCAGTATGTGCAGGTAGTGCAGCGTTATTACCTGTACGGAGGGCACTATGTGCAGGTAGTGCAGTGTTATAGTGTTATTACCTGTACGGGAGGCAGTATGTGCAGTGTTATTACCTGTACGGGGGGGGGGGCAGTATGTGCAGGTAGCCCCACGGTATTACCTGTACGGGGGGCAGTATGTGCAGGTAGTGCAGTGTTATTACCTGTACGGGGGGCAGTATGTGCAGGTAGTGCAGTGTTATTACCTGTACGGGGGGCAGTATGTGCAGGTAGTGCAGTGTTATAGTGTTATTACCTGTATGGGGGCAGTATGTGCAGTGTTATTACCTGTACGGGGGGCAGTATGTGCAGTGTTATTACCTGTACGGGAGGCAGTATGTGCAGTGTTATTACCTGTACGGGGGGCAGTATGTGCAGTGTTATTACCTGTACGGGGGGCAGTATGTGCAGGTAGCACAGCGGTATTACCTGTACGGGGGGCAGTATGTGCAGGTAGCACAGCGGTATTACCTGTACGGGGGGCAGTATATGCAGGTAGCACAGCAGTATTACCTGTACGGGGGCATTATGTGCAGTGTTATTACCTGTACGGGGGGGGGGGCAGTATGTGCAGGTAGCCCCACGGTATTACCTGTACGGGGGGCAGTATGTGCAGGTAGTGCAGTGTTATTACCTGTACAGGGGGCAGTATGTGCAGGTAGTGCAGTGTTATTACCTGTACGGGGGGCAGTATGAGCAGGTAGCACAGCGGTATTACCTGTACGGGGGAAGTATGTGCAGTGTTATTACCTGTATGGGGGGCAGTATGTGCAGGTAGTGCAGTGTTATTACCTGTATGGGGGCAGTATGTGCAGGTAGTGCAGTGTTATTACCTACGGGGGCAGTATGTGCAGGTAGTGCAGTGTTATTACCTGTATGGGGGCAGTATGTGCGGTGTTATTACCTGTACGGGGGGCAGTATGTGCAGTGTTATTACCTGTACGGGGGGCAGTATGTGCGGTGTTATTACCTGTACGGGGGGCAGTATGTGCAGGTAGTGCAGTGTTATTACCTGTACGGGGGGCAGTATGTGCAGGTAGTGCAGTGTTATTACCTGTATGGGGGCAGTATGTGCAGGTAGTGCAGTGTTATTACCTGTACGGGGGGCAGTATGTGCAGGTAGTGCAGTGTTATTACCTGTACGGGGGGCAGTATGTGCAGGTAGTGCAGTGTTATTACCTGTACGGGGGGCAGTATGTGCAGGTAGCGCAGTGTTATTACCTGTACGGGGGGCAGTATGTGCAGGTAGTGCAGTGTTATTACCTGTACGGGGGGCAGTATGTGCAGGTAGTGCAGTGTTATTACCTGTACGGGGGGCAGTATGTGCAGGTAGCGCAGTGTTATTACCTGTACGGGGGGCAGTATGTGCAGGTAGTGCGGTGTTATTACCTACGGGGGGCTCTGCTGAACCCCTCACTGGCCTCTCTATTCATATTAGAGAACATTGGCCATGGTGCGGTTTTTCGGCCCGTGATCGGGCCCTGGGCTGTGATCTCCCTTATCTCCCGCTCAGGTATATGGCAGTACTTATGTATGAGAGTTTGGAAGGTGAATGTGACGCTTCTGTCTCTCATATTAGGGAGAGGTTGTTAGTGACTGTGATCTCGGGAGTGTGTCCGCTTTCTCCCTGGCTTCGGTTACAGTTGTAGGGCGGTATTTTCTGACTAGTCGTCTCTAAGTCCTGGGCATCTTTAGTAAACGATTCTGCGGTGTTATTTATTATTGTGAGACGTATCATTTGGCTGAAGGGAATGGAGTCTGATACGGGACGGGTGGGAGCTGGCCATAGCGACCGCTGCCCCCCCCTGTAGCTACGCCACTGGAGCCGGCATAATGAAGCAGCCAATTACAGGCCGTCGTTGTTCTGAAGACGGACGTAATGAATTTACTATCACATCTACCTGCACGTCTAAGAAATCTAGAGTGCTGCCTCCTATTTTATAGGTGAGAAACATATTCACGCCCTTGTTCACATTCAGAAAATCAACAAACTGGGTGTAGAGGCGATCGACTGGTTTGTGATCGACCCCCGGCGTTCAGAGAGTTTCATAAAGAGCCCTTTATTATCCGGAACATGCGTTTATGTCTGAGGACCAGTGGTGCGTGCAGGAGATCAGCACCGCTATGGGAACACCGGTCTCCTGCACAGACACCGCTATGGGTACACCGGTCACCTGCACGGACACCGCTATGGATACACCGGTCACCTGCACGGACACCGCTATGGATACACCGGTCACCTGCACGGACACCGCTATGGATACACCGGTCTCCTGCACGGACACCGCTATGGGAACACCGGTCTCCTGCACAGACACCTCTATGGATACACTGGTCTCCTGCACGGACACCGATATGGATACACCGGTCTCCTGCACGGACACCGCTATGGATACACCGGTCTCCTGCACGGACACCGCTATGGGAACACCGGTCTCCTGCACAGACACCGCTATGGATACACCGGTCTCCTGCACAGACACCGCTATATATACACACCAGTCTCCTGCACAGACACCGCTATGGGAACACCGGTCTCCTGCACGGACACCGCTATGGATACACCGGTCTCCTGCACGGACACCGCTATGGGAACACCGGTCTCCTGCACGGACACCGCTATGGGAACACCGGTCTCCTGCACGGACACCGCTATGGGAACACCGGTCTCCTGCACGGACACCGCTATGGATACACCGGTCTCCTGCACGGACACCGCTATGGGAACACCGGTCTCCTGCACGGACACCGCTATGGATACACCGGTCTCCTGCACAGACACCGCTATGGATACACTGGTCTCCTGCACGGACACCGCTATGGATACACCGGTCTCCTGCACGGACACCCCTATGGGTACACCAGTCTCCTGCACGGACACCCCTATGGATACACCGGTCTCCTGCACGGACACCGCTATGGGTACACCGGTCTCCTGCACGTACACCGCTATGGATACACCGGTCTCCTGCACAGACACCGCTATGGATACACCGGTCTCCTGCACAGACACCTCTATGGATACATCGGTCTCCTGCACGTACACTGCTATGGATACACTGGTCTCCTGCACGTACACCGCTATGGATACACTGGTCTCCTGCACAGACACCGCTATGGATACACCGGTCTCCTGCACGGACACCTCTATGGATACACCAGTCTCCTGCACGGACACCGCTATGGATACACCGGTCTCCTGCACGGACACCGCTATGGGTACACCAGTCTCCTGCACGGACACCCCTATGGATACACCGGTCTCCTGCACGGACACCCCTATGGGTACACCAGTCTCCTGCACGGACACCGCTATGGGAACACCGGTCTCCTGCACGGACACCGCTATGGATACACCGGTCTCCTGCACGGACACCGCTATGGGAACACCGGTCTCCTGCACGGACACCGCTATGGATACACCGGTCTCCTGCACAGACACCGCTATGGATACACTGGTCTCCTGCACGGACACCGCTATGGATACACCGGTCTCCTGCACGGACACCGCTATGGATACACTGGTCTCCTGCACGGACACCGCTATGGATACACCGGTCTCCTGCACGGACACCACTATGGGTACACCGGTCTCCTGCACGGACACCCCTATGGATACACCGGTCTCCTGCACGGACACCGCTATGGGTACACCAGTCTCCTGCACGGACACCGCTATGGGAACACCGGTCTCCTGCACAGACACTGCTATGGGAACACCGGTCTCCTGCACGGACACCGCTATGGATACACCGGTCTCCTGCACGGACACTGCTATGGGAACACCGGTCTCCTGCACAGACACTGCTATGGGAACACCGGTCTCCTGCACGGACACCGCTATGGATACACTGGTCTCCTGCACGTACACTGCTATGGATACACTGGTCTCCTGCACGGACACCGCTATATATACACACCAGTCTCCTGCACGGACACCGCTATGGGAACACCGGTCTCCTGCACGGACACCGCTATGGATACACCGGTCTCCTGCACGGACACCGCTATGGGAACACTGGTCTCCTGCACGTACACTGCTATGGATACACCGGTCTCCTGCACAGACACCGCTATGGATACACCGGTCTCCTGCACAGACACCTCTATGGATACATCGGTCTCCTGCACGTACACTGCTATGGATACACTGGTCTCCTGCACGTACACCGCTATGGATACACTGGTCTCCTGCACAGACACCGCTATGGATACACCGGTCTCCTGCACGGACACCTCTATGGATACACCAGTCTCCTGCACGGACACCGCTATGGATACACCGGTCTCCTGCACGGACACCGCTATGGGTACACCAGTCTCCTGCACGGACACCGCTATGGGAACACCGGTCTCCTGCACGGACACCGCTATGGATACACTGGTCTCCTGCACGTACACTGCTATGGATACACTGGTCTCCTGCACGGACACCGCTATATATACACACCAGTCTCCTGCACGGACACCGCTATGGGAACACCGGTCTCCTGCACGGACACCGCTATGGATACACCAGTCTCCTGCACGGACACCGCTATGGGTACACCGGTCTCCAGCACGGACGCAAACTTATTCCTTGCCAAGTTGGAAATGATTGGGTGTTCAGTAGCCGCAGCCCAGACACCGGAGGCATCGGAGCAGATTTCAGGTATATCGATGATTGTGTGGGACAGGACTGCTGATAGCTTTGCCCAGTTTGTTGATTTTCTGAATGTGAACAAGGGCGTGAATATGTTTCTCACCTATAATAGGAGGCAGCACTCTAGACTTCTTAGACGTGCGAGTAGATGTGATAGAAAATTCATTACGTCCGTCTTCAGAAAAAAAGACCGCTGCTTCATTATGCCGGCTCCAGTGGCGTAGCTATAGGGGTGGCAGTGGTTGCTATGACGACCAGGCCCCTAGCTGCAGGGCCCCCTTGCCACTTCCTGCCTCTCTGCAGTTCTCCCGAATCAGCTGTGATAATGGCAGCCAATTCAGGAGAACTGCACTGAGCCCGCAGGCTGCCTAACACTGCGGTGTGGGGTCCTGATTCCTCCCAATCGCGAAGGGGGGGAGGAACATAAGATGGAGCCAGTGGTACAGTACATGAGGGGGAGGGGCAGTGGTACAGTACATGAGGGGGGAGGGGCAGTGGTACAGTACATGAGGGGGGAGGGGCAGTGGTACAGTACATGAGGGGGAGGGGCAGTGGTACAGTACATGAGGGGGGAGGGGCAGTGGTACAGTACATGAGGGGGGAGGGGCAGTGGTACAGTACATGAGGGGGAGGGGCAGTGGTACAGTACATGAGGGGGAGGGGCAGTGGTACAGTACATGAGGGGGGAGGGGCAGTGGTACAGTACATGAGGGGGAGGGGCAGTGGTACAGTACATGAGGGGGGAGGGGCAGTGGTACAGTACATGAGGGGGGAGGGGCAGTGGTACAGTACATGGGGAGGAGGGGCAGTGGTACAGTACATGTATATGGTGGTATACAGCTGCTTGGGGGGTGTTTGGTGTCTTGTATATGGTGGTATACAGCTGCTTGGGGGGGTGTTTGGTGTCTTGTATATGGTGGTATACAGCTGCTTGGGGGGTGTTTGGTGTCTTGTATATGGTGGTATACAGCTGCTTGGGGGGGTGTTTGGTGTCTTGTATATGGTGGTATACAGCTGCTTGGGGGGTGTTTGGTGTCTTGTATATGGTGGTATACAGCTGCTTGGGGGGGGTGTTTGTTGTCTTGTATATGGTGGTATACAGCTGCTTGTGGGGGTGTTTGGTGTCTTGTATATGGTGGTATACAGCTGCTTGGGGGGGGGGGGTGTTTGTTGTCTTGTATATGGTGGTATACAGCTGCTTGGGGGGTGTTTGGTGTCTTGTATATGGTGGTATACAGCTGCTTGGGGGGGTGTTTGGTGTCTTGTATATGGTGGTATACAGCTGCTTGGGGGGGTGTTTGGTGTCTTGTATATGGTGGTATACAGCTGCTTGGGGGGGGTGTTTGTTGTCTTGTATATGGTGGTATACAGCTGCTTGTGGGGGTGTTTGGTGTCTTGTATATGGTGGTATACAGCTGCTTGGGGGGGTGTTTGGTGTCTTGTATATGGTGGTATACAGCTGCTTGGGGGGTGTTTGGTGTCTTGTATATGGTGGTATACAGCTGCTTGGGGAGTGTTTGGTGTCTTGTATATGGTGGTATACAGCTGCTTGGGGGGTGTTTGGTGTCTTGTATATGGTGGTATACAGCTGCTTGGGGGGGTGTTTGGTGTCTTGTATATGGTGGTATACAGCTGCTTGGGGAGTGTTTGGTGTCTTGTATATGGTGGTATACAGCTGCTTGGGGGGGTGTTTGGTGTCTTGTATATGGTGGTATACAGCTGCTTGGGGGGTGTTTGGTGTCTTGTATATGGTGGTATACAGCTGCTTGGGGGGGTTTGGTGTCTTGTATATGGTGGTATACAGCTGCTTGGGGAGTGTTTGGTGTCTTGTATATGGTGGTATATAGCTGCTTGGGGAGTGTTTGGTGTCTTGTATATGGTGGTATACAGCTGCTTGGGGGGGGGTGTTTGGTGTCTTGTATATGGTGGTATACAGCTGCTTGGGGGGGTGTTTGGTGTCTTGTATATGGTGGTATACAGCTGCTTGGGGGGGTGTTTGGTGTCTTGTATATGGTGGTATACAGCTGCTTGGGGGGTGTTTGGTGTCTTGTATATGGTGGTATACAGCTGCTTGGGGGGGTGTTTGGTGTCTTGTATATGGTGGTATACAGCTGCTTGGGGGGTCTTTAGTTGTATAGTTGATTATCTTTCCTTTTTATAATGTGCTGGTCTCCACTTCCATCCCATTCTCTGCAGCCTTCAGAGCTGCACTCAGAGTTCTGCTGGCTGCCCCAGTTGTGCTCTTGTTCTTCTGTATTGCAGGAAGTGGAGGCCCTGCAGGCTCTCATAGCCAATAATAAAGTGAAGATCGAGGTGGATGAACCCAAGAAGCCCGATCTCAATGACAGCATCGCCCAGATCCGCAGCCAGTACGAGAAAATGGCCGAGCAGAACCGGACGGAAGCAGAGAACGCTTACAAGAACAAGGCAAGCACCGGAGCCCATTCACTCTAACAGCCCAGCATAATGATACATTGGTTTCTTAAAGGGGTACTCCATCAGGAAAATATTCTTTGAGATCAACTGGTTTCAGAAAGTTATACAGATTTGTAATTTACTTCTATGTAAAAATCTCCAGTCCTCCAGTACTTATCAGCTGCTGTATGTCCTGCAGGAAGGGGTGTATTCTCTCCAGTCTTCTAGTACTTATCAGCTGCTGTATGCCCTGCAGGAAGTGGTGTATTCTCTCCAGTCTGACACAGTGCTCTCTGCTGCCACCTCTGTCCATGTCAGGAACTGTCCAGAGCAGGAGAGGTTTTCTGGTTCAATGTTTTTATTAGTTTTTTTAAGAACAAATTACAAAAGAGAAAGTCTATAAGGTTAACATGTTTGAACAACATATGGGTTAATAATAATAATAATAATAATAATTTTTATTTATATAGCGCCAACAGATTCCACAGCACTTTACAATTTTTGGGGTACATACATAGACAAATATAGACATTACAGAGCTATACATATAATTATCCATACATGAGGAGTGAGGTCCCTGCTCACATGCATCAGCTTACAGACTATTAGGAGGGGTGCGAGACAGAATGGCAGAGGGGTGAAGGGCATCATTGTTCTTATGGTCCGGCCATCATTATAAATAAGGCAGTGCGGGTAAGGGGGGGTGAGCCTGTCACCAGCCAATGCCTGCTACAGGTCTAAGTGCTTAAATTGTGCCTGTCTGTCTGTCTGTCTGTCTTGAGGGTAGAAGTCACATTAGGGAACCCAATCAGCTGCTTGAACAGATGTGTTTTGAGGGCCCGTTTGAAGCTTTGTGTATAGGTGGTGAGTCTGACAGTCTTGGGTAATGGATTCCATAGAACTGGTGCAGCTCGGGTGACGTCCTGGAGACGGGAGTGAGAGGTGCGGATCAAGGTGGATGTTAGTCGTAAGTCATTAGAGGAGCGTAGGGCACGGGTAGGGCGGTAGATGGAGATGAGGGAGGAGATGTATGGAGGTGCAGCACTGTGGAGAGCCTTGTGGGTGAGCAGGGGGTATTGTATCCTGTATTTAACAGGGAGCTAGTGTAGTGACTGGCACAGGGGGGGAGGCATCTGTATAGTGACTGGCACAGGGGGGAGGCATCGGTATAGTGACTGGCACAGGGGGAGGCATCGGTATAGTGATGGCACAGGGGGGGAGGCATCGGTATAGCGCCTGGACATGGGGAGGCATCGGTATAGTGACTGGCACAGGGGGGAGGCATCGGTATAGTGACTGGCACAGGGGGGGAGGCATCGGTATAGTGACTGGCACAGGGGGGAGGCATCTGTATAGTGACTGGCACAGGGGGGAGGCATCGGTATAGTGACTGGCACAGGGGGGAGGCATCGGTATAGTGAGTGGCCATGGGGGGAGGCATCGGTATAGTGACTGGCACAGGGGGGAGGCATCTGTATAGTGATGGCACAGGCGAGAGGCATCAGTATAGTGACTAGCACAGAGGGGGGAGGCATCTGTATAGTGACTGGCACAGGGGGGAGGCATCTGTATAGTGACTGGCACAGGGGGGAGGCATCTGTATAGTGATGGCACAGGGGGGAGGCATCTGTATAGTGATGGCACAGGGTGGAGGCATCGGTATAGTGACTGGCACAGGGTGGAGGCATCGGTATAGTGACTGGCACAGGGGGGAAGCATCGGTATAGTGACTGGCACAGGGGGGAGGCATCGGTATAGTGACTGGCACAGGGGGGAGGCATCTGTATAGTGACTGGCACAGGGGGAGGCATCGGTATAGTGACTGGCACAGGGGGAGGCATCGGTATAGTGATGGCACAGGGGGGAGGCATCGGTATAGTGACTGGCACAGGGGGGGAGGCATCGGTATAGTGACTGGCACAGGGGGGAGGCATCTGTATAGTGACTGGCACAGGGGGGAGGCATCGGTATAGTGACTGGCACAGGGGGGAGGCATCGGTATAGTGACTGGCACAGGGGGGAGGCATCGGTATAGTGACTGGCACAGGGGGGAGGCATCTGTATAGTGATGGCACAGGCGAGAGGCATCAGTATAGTGACTAGCACAGAGGGGGGAGGCATCTGTATAGTGACTAGCACAGAGGGGGGAGGCATCTGTATAGTGACTGGCACAGGGGGGAGGCATCTGTATAGTGACTGGCACAGGGGGGAGGCATCTGTATAGTGATGGCACAGGGGGGAGGCATCTGTATAGTGATGGCACAGGGTGGAGGCATCGGTATAGTGACTGGCACAGGGTGGAGGCATCGGTATAGTGACTGGCACAGGGGGGAAGCATCGGTATAGTGACTGGCACAGGGGGGAGGCATCGGTATAGTGACTGGCACAGGGGGGAGGCATCTGTATAGTGATGGCACAGGGGGGAGGCATCGGTATAGTGACTGGCACAGGGGGGAGGCATCAGTATAGTGATGGCACAGGGGGGAGGCATCAGTATAGTGATGGCACAGGGGGGAGGCATTTGTATAGTGATGGCACAGGGGGGGAGGCATCTGTATAGTGATGGCACAGGGGGGGAGGCATCTGTATAGTGACTGGCACAGGGGGGAGGCATCGGTATAGTGACTGGCACAGGGGGGGAGGCATCTGTATAGTGATGGCACAGGGGGGAGGCATCTGTATAGTGATGGCACAGGGGGGAGGCATCTGTATAGTGATGGCACAGGGGGGAGGCATCAGTATAGTGATGGCACAGGGGGGAGGCATTTGTATAGTGATGGCACAGGGGGGGAGGCATCTGTATAGTGACTGGCACAGGGGGGAGGCATCGGTATAGTGACTGGCACAGGGGGGGAGGCATCGGTATAGTGACTGGTACAGGGGGGAGGCATCGGTATAGTGAAGGCACAGGGGGGAGGCATGGTTTAGTTTTAGGAATAGGGAGGACATAGCGTTAGAGACGGCAGACAGACAGTTACTGGTGTTCTGTAGAAGAGCGGGGGTGATATCACGGGAGGAGGTATATAGCTGGGTATCATCAGCATAGAGATGGTATACAGCAGGGGGTGATATCACGGGAGGAGGTATATAGCTGGGTATCATCAGCATAGAGATGGTACTGAAAACCAAACTTGCTGATGATTTGTCTGATGGGTAAAGTGAGAAAAGGAGAGAGAGGACCCAGGACTGATCCCTGGGGAACCCCGACTGTAAGAGGGAGAGAAGATGACGTGGAGCCAGAAAGTGATACACTAAAGGAGCGGTCAGAGAGATAGGAGGAGAACCAGGAGAGAGCAGAGTCCTTGAGGCCGATAGAGCGGAGCGTGGAGAGGAGGAGGGTATACAGCAGTGCTTCTCAATTCCAGTCCTCAGGCCTTACCAACAAGTCATGTTTTGAGAATTTCCCATATAAAGATCGCCTGTGATATTACCTGATGCACTGAGTATAATTATATCACCTGTGAAATACTAAGAAAATCCTCAAAACACGACCTGTTTGTGAGGCCTGAGGACTGGGATTTAGAAGCACTGGTCTACAGTGTGAAAAGCTGCAGATAGGTCCAGGAGAATGAGCAGAGAATGGTCACCATCAGACTTGGCGGAGGAGGAGGAGACCATTAGAGACTTTAGTCAGGGCAGTTTCTGTAGAATGGTGAGGACAGAAACCCGACTGGAGGGGAGTTGTCAGAGAGGTAGCGGGTTAGGCGGGAATAGACCAAACGTTCCAACAGTTTAGAGATAAAAGGGAGATTAGAGACAGGCCGATAGTTGGCCGCACAGGACGGGTACAGGGAGGGTTTATTCAGTAATGGAGTGATGACGGAGTGTTTGAAAGCCGAGGGGAATAGGCCAGAGGAGAGGGAGAGGTTAAAGATTTTATTAAGGTAAGTAGTGACAACAGGAGAGAGAGAGACTGGACCAGGTGTGAGGGAATAGGGTCACTAGGGCAGGTGGTGGGGCGAGAGGAGGCAAGGAGTCTGGAGACTTCCTCCTCTGTCACTGGATCAAAGGCTGAGAGGGAAGAGGAGGAACAGTAAGAGGGAAGAGGATTAATATTACCTGGGGACTGGGAGATGATCTCCTGGCGGATTGTGTCTATTTTGTCCTTGAAGTGGTAGCCTAGGCTAGTGTCTGAAGTTTGGGTTTAAGGAGGGAGTTGAGGGTATCAGAGGCGTTTTGGGTTAGAGAAGAGATGAGAGTGGTGAAGTAGGATTGCTTAGCAGAGTGAAGAGCTGAGTAGGAGCTTCTAAGCACAAACTTATAATGGAGAAGGTCGGCTGTGTCGGGCTGTTTGGGGTATAGGGGGTGCAAGTTTGTCCACGGTGGTTTTAAGGGTGTTGTGGTATTGTTTGGCAGCCAGATTAGGACAGGAGAGGGAAGAGGTGGGGGGCAATGATGACTGTACAGTATCGAGCAGTTGTTGGGTGTCTATAGCACGTAAGTTCCTATATGTGAGTGAAGTCGGGGTGTCAAGGGGAGGATGAGAATTTGTTATGATAAAGGAGAGGAAGTTGTGGTCAGAGAGCTCAGTGGTAAAGTTAGTAAAGTGGGAAACTGGGCAAAGTCTGGAGAAGACCAGGTCCAGGGTATTCCCACCCTTGTAGGTTGGAGAGTCAGAATGCTGGGAGAGGCCAAGGGAGGAGGTTAGAGAGAGAAACTGAGCTGCTGATGGGGAGATTGGGGTGTTAATTGGGATGTTAAAGTCGCCCATGATTAGAACAGGAATATCAGAAGATAGAAAGTAAGGAAGCCAGGTAGGGAAGTGATCAAGAAACTTAGTAGGTGAACCAGGAGGGCGATAGATGACTACGACTCTCAGGGAAAATGGACAGAAAAGTCGTACGGTGTGAACGTCAAAAGAGGAGAATGAGAGGGAGGGCTCAGGGGAATGACCTGGTAAGTGCAGTCTGGGGAGAGAAGTACACCCACTCCTCGGCCATGTCTGTTATCAGGTCTAGGGGTATGGGAAAGGTGTAGGCCACCATGGGTCAGAGCGGAGGGGGAGGCTGTGTCTGACTCTTGTAGCCAGGTTTCCGTAAGAGCCCGCAGGTCGAGCGATTTAGTGATGAACATATCATGAACTTGTGTAAGTTTGTTCCAGACAGACCGGGCGTTCCAGAGAGCACAGTTACTGGAGATGGGATCCGGCAAGCAGCGGATCCTGACCAGGTTATGGGGGTTTCTGTAGGAGGTCTGTGAAGAGAAGCTGTTAGTGAAAGAAGGAGGACGAGGGTTAGGAGAAATGTCTCTCGCTGCAAGAAGGAGGAGAATAGTAGATGGTTTAGTGACTTATGAGGACGGATTCTGTGCTGCACCTTGGAGAAACTAAAGGCCCTAATTCCACGGAACGATTATCGTCCCGTGGAATAGAGTGCAACGATCAGCCGACATCGTTCATGTCGGCTGATCGTTGCAGTCTTCTTTTTTTTCAACATATTGAAAAACAAGCGACTGATAGAGCAACGATCTGCTGCCGTCGCTCCGTTGAATAGGAGCATCGGCAGCAGACGCTGCTGTATCCTATGGGCTGCCCAGACGATCAGCGATCCACTGGGCAGCCCCCCCCCGCAGCTCCCTGCCGCCCCTCCTGCACTCACCTGCTCGCTGCAGCCGCGTTGAATAGCGACGGCAGCGAGCGGGGAACGAGGAGCAAACAAGTGCTGAGAGCGCTCGTTTGCTCCTCTATACGACCCGTGAAATAGGGCCTTAAGGTGATGAGGGTTCAAGAAGGTAAAAAGTGAGTGTGAACAGTACATAGGTGACGGAAGGAGAGAGGGGCTGATGTGGACAGAGTCCACAGGGGGATGGGTGGACGATAGGTCTGTAGACATAGGATTAGCAGGTATAGAGAGATAAACAGCATGATGAAAGTAGTAAAAATGTATTAAGTGGTTAGTAGGTCTATGGAATACATGTGCAGTACTCACGGGTTTTTCCTCAGATGTTTCTTATGGTTTCCTTCTCATCTAATTCTCAAGTGGTCACTTGCGATAGAGTATTCAAAAGACCAGTGTGCCCACTCCTTATAGTTCTATGGCTGTGATTAACTGACTCCAAAAGGCTGAAGTCAGGCCCAGGTGTCAATTTGGGAGGGGGGATTAGTGGTGAGAGGGCGGCTATCAGAGGGCACAGGGCTAGTGGGATGTTACACACAAGGCCAAATGAGGGGTCATAAAAATCAGTGAAGCCATACTAGATACAAAACAGATACAGAACAGCAAAGCAGAATATAATGAGGGCGATAGTAAATCAATGGCTGACATCCCAAAATACACAGAGCAGATACAAGTGGCTTAGGATGGGAGTAGTAGTGAAGTAGTGGCTGACATCCCAAAATACACAGAGCAGATACAAATGGCTTAGGATGGGAGTAGTAGTGAAGTAGTGGCTGACATCCCAAAATACACAGAGCAGATACAAGTGGCTTAGGATGGGAGTAGTAGTGAAGTAGTGGCTGACATCCCAAAATACACAGAGCAGATACAAGTGGCTTAGGATGGGAGTAGTAGTGAAGTAGTGGCTGACATACCTATGGACAAAAGAGGAGAAGATGAGATCCCAGTTGTAAAGATGAAGTCTATTGCAGAGTATGAATTCTGGTCTTTTGGAGCGTTTACACAGGCAGATTTATCTGACAGATTTTTTAGGCCAAAACCAGGAACAGATCATACACAGGGAACGGGTCATAAAGGAAAGACTGAGATTTCGCCACTTTTGAAATCCATTCCTGGTTTTGGCTTCCAGAATCTGTCAGATAAATCTGCCTGTGTAAACGCACCATCATTCTCAAGTAGTCACTTATCAGGTCACTTGCGATGGAGCGAACGATGGAGTATTCAAAAGACCAGTGTGCCCACTGATATAGTTCTATGGCTATGATTAGAATAAAGTAACAACAGTAATAACATTCGGTATATTATATAGATATAGAATTGTGGTAACACATTCAGTCTGGTAGAGTGACATTAGGTGTAGCACCTCCTGAGCAGATCAGTGTGAAGTATACTGGGTCGTCAGTAAAGATAATATACAAAATAAAGAGAGGAAAATAATATAATATAAATGTCCTCAAAGCAGATATACAGTATGAGCTGCTCACTGTGTACAGTATGGCCATTCCATCCATAAACCCCATTTACGTAGAAAAGGTTGTGTGGAGCCAGCGCCATATGCTAAAACATTTTCAAAATGGAAAGATGAGTGTCCTGCTGTTTAATACTGCTGTATACTCATTGTCTGGAGGGAGGGTACAAGATTTCCAGGATCTGGCTGACACTATTTTTCCATGTATGAATAGTAGACAAGCTCTTGGTCTGATAGTTGGGGGAATAGAGTGGGCATCTAAGAGAAAACGGACCACGTGCAGCCCCAGGGGCAGCTGTACCCAGAGGACCCTATTAATGATTGTAATACATGATAATACAGGGCACTGCCAAAGGAAATGGAAGAGCGTGCCGCGGTGGCCAAAGGAAATGGAAGAGCGTGCCGCGGTGGCCAAAGGAAATGGAAGAGCGTGCCGCGGTGGCCAAAGGAAATGGAAGAGCGTGCCACGGTGGCCAAAGGAAATAGAAGAGCGTGCCGCGGTGGCCAAAGGAAATGGAAGAGCGTGCCGCGGTGGCCAAAGGAAATGGAAGAGCGTGCCGCGGTGGCCAAAGGAAATGGAAGAGCGTGCCGCGGTGGCCAAAGGAAATGGAAGAGCGTGCCGCGGTGGCCAAAGGAAATGGAAGAGCGTGCCGCGGTGGCCAAAGGAAATGGAAGAGCGTGCCGCGGTGGCCAAAGGAAATGGAAGAGCGTGCCGCGGTGGCCAAAGGAAATGGAAGAGCGTGCCGCGGTGGCCAAAGGAAATGGAAGAGCGTGCCGCGGTGGCCAAAGGAAATGGAAGAGCGTGCCGCGGTGGCCAAAGGAAATGGAAGAGCGTGCCGCGGTGGCCAAAGGAAATGGAAGAGCGTGCCGCGGTGGCCAAAGGAAATGGAAGAGCGTGCCGCGGTGGCCAAAGGAAATGGAAGAGCGTGCCGCGGTGGCCAAAGGAAATGGAAGAGCGTGCCGCGGTGGCCAAAGGAAATGGAAGAGCGTGCCGCGGTGGCCAAAGGAAATGGAAGAGCGTGCCGCGGTGGCCAAAGGAAATGGAAGAGCGTGCCGCGGTGGCCAATGGAAATGGAAGAGCGTGCCGCGGTGGCCAAAGGAAATGGAAGAGCGTGCCGCGGTGGCCAAAGGAAATGGAAGAGCGTGCCGCGGTGGCCAAAGGAAATGGAAGAGCGTGCCGCGGTGGCCAAAGGAAATGGAAGAGCGTGCCGCGGTGGCCAAAGGAAATGGAAGAGCGTGCCGCGGTGGCCAAAGGAAATGGAAGAGCGTGCCGCGGTGGCCAAAGGAAATGGAAGAGCGTGCCGTGGTGGCCAAAGGAAATGGAAGAGCGTGTCACGTAATTGCCAGCCTGGGGCCCACTCCCAAGAACACGAGGGCGGCATTTTTGTGAAGGATGTCAGGTTATTTAGTTGCTCATATAGACCAGGCAGGCCTTTTTTGTTAAAAATACTGTTTTCTCTTATTCCTGAAGGTCTCAGCTTTTGCAAAAAATGTCTTACTTTTAAAAATTTGAAGAAGTCTTCATTCGGTATATTAAATTCATCCTGCCGAATAATGGCGGAGAGGATCAGCCTCGTAGGATTGTGCTGTGGGGGTTAGACCCTTAGCTTTCCATTCAGAAAGTGAGATTTAGTAAATTCTCTTCAATAAATGACAGAAGGTTTACAGAGGGGTAGAGTTCAGCGGTGGAGTTTGAGGAAATGGGGCACTGTTTGGAGAGATGCTAGTACTAATGGGTTAAAACAGGCAAAGCCTTTTTCTATGGGGATTTGCTGCTGCTCTGGACAGTTCCTGACAAGGACAGTGTTGGCAGCAGAGAGCACTGTGTCAGACTGGAGAGAATACACCCCTTCCTGCTGGACATACAGCAGCTGATAAGTACCGGAAGACAGGAGAGAAGACACCACTTCTGCAGGACATACAGCAGCTGATAAGTACTAGAAGACTGGAGATATTGTAATAGAAGTAAATTACAAATTTGTATAATTTTCTGACACCAGCTGATTTGACAGGATTTTTTTTCCATGGAGTACCCCTTTAAAGGCGAGGTTTGCTTTTAGTTCTCTCCTAGCAGGTGCCATAGAGTCTGAGCTTGGAGTGCGCCCCCTTCCAGAATCAGGGGGGCTCTCACCTGTAATAACATCTCACAACCCCTTTTGTCCTGAACTGTGACAGTGGGTGGGGTTCCTCCATAGAGAGATGTTTAGTAGATGTCCCGTGTGATTCCTTGTGTAGGGGATGAGAGGGGCGGGGCATGAATAGCAGAGGAATCCAGTGTCATGCTCCGCCCACATGAGAGCCATATGACACAATCGATCAGCCTTGGTCACGTTTCTTTCACCTTACGGTTGTCATTGGGAGAGTGCAGAGAGCTGCCTCCCGGGTGACCCCCATCATCTGCTGCCCCGCCAGGAGACCTCATCACCATTCATTTCCTCTGCCCTAGTTTGACGCCCTATCCCAGGAGACGAATGTAAACACGAAGGCTCTGGAGCAAGTGAAGAGCGAGGTGGCGGACCTCCGGCGCCAGCTGCAGTCTCTGGAGATGGAGCGCCAGACCCTGCAAAAGACGGTGAGCAGGAGCGGGGTGATCACATCCAGGTGGTGGTGGTGGTGGGTCACCAGCAAATTCACAAATTGCGCCACATTTGTCCCCTTCCTGACAGGTGGATTCCTTGGATCACGTCCTGAAGGACACAGAGGATCACTACGGATCAAACCTGATGGAACTAAACCGCCTCCTGACCCGGCTCCAGGATGAGCTGGCCACCTGTCGTGCTGACATAGAGCGACAAGTCCAAGACTACGACACCCTCCTGAACCTGAAGTACAAGCTGGAGAATGAGATCCAGGCGTACCGCACCCTGCTGGAGGGCGCCGCCGACAGGTGAGAGAGCGCCAGGACCTGGGAAGGGGTATGTTCACACTGCCGATCTTCTGTAGATTCAGACGCTTTGCTGGACACTGCGGAACGCCCTTCTGTGCTGATGCGATACGCTATTTATAGTTGTATTACTTTGTGTTTCAGGGATGGCGCCGAGTCTTCGCGGACAGGGGGTAAGTGAGTGTTAAGTAAGGACAACCCCATTCGTGTGCATTAGCTGTCAGGCTGCACCATCTATAAAGTGCAACATGGTGGAGAGCCATATAGGAGTCTGATATAAGAGTACTACATGGGGGCAGAAGGTCCGTCACAATGTGACCATGACTAGAGATCAGCCAATCAGATTAGTACACAGCAAAACTCATCCGCGCTCATCTCCCTCAGGCTGCCGGCTCCGTGCAGCCGTATCCATGTTTTCTGGCCACTCTCCTCCCTGTGCACAGAGCCGTCAGTCTAAGGGAGATGAGCACAGATTTCCAACCTTCACAAACAAAAAATCCCACTGTGTGAGTGTGTCCATACACAGACTCCTCCACTACAGGACAATAGTGCTGCTCTGGTGCACAATGAAGAATCTATGCAGCGTAGGCTCAGCTTGGGGCGTCCATGACAGATTCCATTTGAAAAAAGCCTCCAACGCAAACTATGGGTACAAACACACTGGGTGTATCCGCTGTGGTTTTCTCGCTGTGAATTCACAGTGAGATCTGCTGCGGATTCCTGTCCTGTACGCTCAATGGCAGACAAACTCGCAGCGGGATGGACAGCAGCCTGCCCTGTTAACCCCCCACCGCTGGAGCGTGTACATCACCTGGTGCCTGCTCCGGAATGCTTCGGGCAAATCAGTGTGCTGGGACGGGGACCAGGTGATGTATACGCTGGGGGGGTTAACGGGGCGGGCTGCTGACAAACTCGCAGGGGGATGTCCATCAGGGCAGGGATCCGCAGCGAGAAATCAACTGCGAATACGCCCAGTGTGTTTGTACCCTAATAGTAACATAGTTTAAGTGACTGTACCACCATGCCCAGGCAGAAGCACCCTTAGTGGGAAGAAACCCCAGCCCCTCCATGATGTGACTCCATTAGAATCAATGGAACCCTATCATGGAGGGGCGGGGGGTTTCCTCCCACTAAGGGTGGGTCGGCCGGCGTCCAGTGCTTCTGCCTGGGCCTGGTGGTACAGTCACTTTTTTTTTTTTAAACTCAGTTTTTTAGCATGTATCGTATAATTCAGCATATGGTATACACAGAATAATATCCTTCACAAAAGCATATAAAACACATCCAACAGTATGGAGCAAGAATGGCTATTGCCATAGAACAGAAAATAAGGCAAATTAGGCAATACATAGCAACAGTGTAATAAAGACAAGTAAGATCAGGCAGTATAAAACCAATAATGGTAAGGCATCAATGCAGCACAATATAAGGGGGTGTTTCACCATGCACACGACCATGTCTAGAGAAGTGAGGGCATATCCTGAAGGGATATCACCATTCGGGGGGAGTTACACCACGGATCCCATATTTTCCCAAACTTACTAGGACATTTCCTATGTTGAAATATGATACGTTCATACGAAATTCTAGTGTTTACAAGGAAAATCCACATATCCACGGTGGGGGGCCTTCTATCTATCCACCTAAGGGCGATAGACTTACGTGCCAAGAAAAGGGTCTCTCGTACAAAAATGGTCGCATGGTGGGTCCACACCTCCTCACTCAATACACCGAACAGGCATACTGTGGGGTCTAGGGGCACCTGCAGGGGACACATGTCAGACAATATGGCAACCACCTCCCACCAATACGCCTGTAGTTTGGGGCATTCCCAGATCATGTGCCAGAAACCAGCCGGTGCGTACATACATTTAGGGCAAGAAGGTGAGGGGATTCTACCCATCCTGTGTAGATGTATGGGGGTAAGGTAACTCTGGTGGATAATATAAAGTTGGGTAAGTCGGTTATTAATGGAGGGAGAGACAAGGGTATGAGCGTTACAGTCACTTTAATAAGGCTGAAAGACGACAAGAGTCCATCAGGTTCAAGCTAGGGAAACCTACTGTGCTATAGACTTAGGAGTAAAAAGATCACTCGAATAAAGCCCTCCACCATTAATGTGCACAACGCGTTCTTCTCGTAAGGACAGATTGTGAGACATTTCAGTGCACCATTAGAGACGTATTCAACATTCTACAGCCATAACATCCCCTACTGTACATGAACTCCTATAGACGTCTGTCCATCCAGAACATTCTGCAGCCAGGAGCCCCTCCACTGTACATGAACTCCTAAAGACGTCTGTCCATCCAGAACATTCTGCAGCCAGGAAATCCCTATAGTACTTGTACTGCACAATCTATGGGGATTGCTGATTGTTTCCCTCTCCTCTGCAGGGACAAACACAGTCCAGAAGGTGACGGTGACCCAGCACGAGATTGTGAATGGAGAAGTGGTGTCCAAGTCTTCTGCAGAAACCATTAAATAAGATGGCGGCTGACGGATCACTGATCTACACTGGAGCTAATAAAGTCAAATAGAAAGTCTCTTGTGCACGGCCTTTTTTTTTTTTTTTTAATGGAGTCAGATGTACTCCAGGAGGTACTGCCAGTCACGTTCTGCAAATCACCAATGATTTCCTATGTATTACATGGATGCTTCCTGTAATGTCTCCCCCTCTCCTGCACATTCTGCCGTAGGTTCTCTCCTCTCTATACTGATGCTGTGATGTCTCCCCCTCTCCTGCACATTCTGCCATAGGTTCTCTCTCCTCTATACTGATGCTGTGATGTCTCCGCCTCTCCTGCACATTCTGCCGTAGGTTCTCTCTCCTCTCTATACTGATGCTGTGATGTCTCCTCTCCTGCATATTCTGCCGTAGGTTCTCTCCTCTCTATACTGATGCTGTGATGTCTCCCCCTCTCCTGCACATTCTGCCGTAGGTTCTCTCCTCTCTCTATACTGAAGCTGTGATGTCTCCTCCTCTCCTGCACATTCTGCCGTAGGTTCTCTCCTCTCTATACTGATGCTGTGATGTCTCCCCCTCTCCTGCACATTCTGCCGTAGGTTCTCTCCTCTCTCTATACTGAAGCTGTGATGTCTCCTCCTCTCCTGCACATTCTGCCGTAGGTTCTCTCCTCTCTATACTGATGCTGTGATGTCTCCTCCTCTCCTGCACATTATGCCGTAGGTTCTCTCTCCTCTCTATACTGATGCTGTGATGTCTCCTCCTCTCCTGCACATTATGCCGTAGGTTCTCTCCTCTCTATACTGATGCTGTGATGTCTCCTCCTCTCCTGCACATTCTGCCGTAGGTTTTCTCCTCTCTATACTGATGCTGTGATGTCTCCTCCTCTCCTGCACATTATGCCGTAGGTTCTCTCCTCTCTATACTGATGCTGTGATGTCTCCTCCTCTCCTGCACATTCTGCCGTAGGTTCTCTCCTCTCTATACTGATACTTCCTGTGATGTCTCCTCCTCTCCTGCACATTCTGCCCTAGGTTCTCTCCTCTCTATACTGATGCTGTGATGTCTCCTCCTCTCCTGCACATTATGCCGTAGGTTCTCCCTCCTCTCTATACTGATGCTGTGATGTCTCCTCCTCTCCTGCACATTATGCCGTAGGTTCTCTCCTCTCTATACTGATGCTGTGATGTCTCCTCCTCTCCTGCACATTCTGCCGTAGGTTTTCTCCTCTCTATACTGATGCTGTGATGTCTCCTCCTCTCCTGCACATTATGCCGTAGGTTCTCTCCTCTCTATACTGATGCTGTGATGTCTCCTCTTCTCCTGCACATTCCTGCCGTAGGTTCTCTCCTCTCTATACTGATGCTGTGATGTCTCCTCCTCTCCTGCACATTCTGCCGTAGGTTTTCTCTTTATACTGATACTTCCTGTGATGTCTCCTCCTCTCCTGCACATTCTGCCCTAGGTTCTCTCCTCTCTATACTGATGCTGTGATGTCTCCTCCACATTCTGCTGTAGGTTCTCTCTCCTCTCTATACTGATACTTCCTGTGATGTCTCCTCCTCTCTATACTGATGCTGTGATGTCTCCTCCTCTCCTGCACATTCTGCCGTAGGTTCTCTCTCCTCTCTATACTGATGCTGTGATGTCCCCTCTCCTGCACATTCTGCCGTAGGTTCTCTCTCCTCTCTATACTGATGCTGTGATGTCTCCTCCTCTCCTGCACATTCTGCCGTAGGTTCTCTCTCCTCTCTATACTGATGCTGTGATGTCTCCTCCTCTCCTGCACATTCTGCCGTAGGTTTTCTCTTTATACTGATGCTTTCTGTGATGTCTCCTCCTCTCCTGCACATTCTGCCGTAGGTTCTCTCCTCTCTATACTGATGCTGTGATGTCTCCTCCTCTCCTGCAGGTTCTCTCTCCTTTCTATACTGATGCTGTGAGGTCTCCTCCTCTCCTGCACATTCTGCCGTAGGTTCTCTCTCCTCTCTATACTGATGCTGTGATGTCTCCTCCTCTCCTGCACATTCTGCCGTAGGTTCTCTCTCCTCTCTATACTGATGCTGTGATGTATCCTCCTCTCCTGCACATTCTGCCGTAGGTTTTCTCTTTATACTGATGCTTTCTGTGATGTCTCCTCCTCTCCTGCACATTCTGCCGTAGGTTCTCTCCTCTCTATACTGATGCTGTGATGTCTCCTCCTCTCCTGCACATTCTGCCGTAGGTTTTCTCTTTATACTGATGCTTTGTGATGTCTCCTCCTCTCCTGCACATTCTGCCGTAGGTTCTCTCCTCTCTATACTGATGCTGTGATGTCTCCTCCTCTCCTGCACATTCTGCCGTAGGTTTTCTCTTTATACTGATGCTTTCTGTGATGTCTCCTCCTCTCCTGCACATTCTGCCGTAGGTTCTCTCCTCTCTATACTGATGCTGTGATGTCTCCTCCTCTCCTGCACATTCTGCCGTAGGTTTTCTCTTTATACTGATGCTTTCTGTGATGTCTCCTCCTCTCCTGCACATTCTGCCGTAGGTTCTCTCCTCTCTATACTGATGCTGTGATGTCTCCTCCTCTCCTGCACATTCTGCCGTAGGTTTTCTCTTTATACTGATGCTTTCTGTGATGTCTCCTCCTCTCCTGCACATTCTGCCGTAGGTTCTCTCCTCTCTATACTGATGCTGTGATGTCTCCTCCTCTCCTGCACATTCTGCCGTAGGTTTTCTCTTTATACTGATGCTTTCTGTGATGTCTCCTCCTCTCCTGCACATTCTGCCGTAGGTTCTCTCCTCTCTATACTGATGCTGTGATGTCTCCTCCTCTCCTGCACATTCTGCTGTAGGTTCTCTCCTCTCTATACTGATGCTGTGATATCTCCTCCTCTCCTGCAGGTTCTCTCTCCTTTCTATACTGATGCTGTGATATCTCCTCCTCTCCTGCAGGTTCTCTCCTTTCTATACTGATGCTTCCTGTGATGTCTCCTCCTCTCCTGCACATTCTGCTGTAGGTTCTCTCCTCTCTATACTGATGCTGTGATATCTCCTCCTCTCCTGCAGGTTCTCTCCTCTCTCTCTACTGATGCTTCCTGTGAGGTCTCCTCCTCTCCTGCACATACTACCTTAAGAAAACAGGATATTTTTTTTTTAATCTAGACTATAAAGTTGCTAAAATCTATATCCAAAAAGCAAGAAAAACCCCAAACCCTATATGTTTATGGGGCCATATTACACAAATGTAAGATTAAAAGTGAACACGCCGAAACCGGGTAGAAAGATTTATTTAACAATTCCAAAAACATTGCTTGCATGACATTTTTCACCAGGATTTTGTCTTTAATAAGAAAACAAGTACAGAAAGCAGAAGATGGCGCGGAGTAGAGGGACATGAAGAAAACAGAGGACGTCTCGCTCATCTGTTTTGTTCCAATTCCGTCTTAGCAAAGCACAGCTTCAAATATACTGAATATGACTTAACCAAACCCCGATGTCACACGGCAGCCGCCTGCCCAGAATCCTGTGACAGCCGCCTGCCCAGAATCCTGACACCCGGGGGATTTTGGTGCTTCATAACGGCATTGACTTGGTGTCATCCACGCGCTCAGCGAGTGGCAAAGGTCTTGCCCCTGTAGAAAGAAATAACCATTTAATCAGAAAACAAAATCAAGTGAAATTAGTTTAGTGTCCCGCCATAAACGCCGGATATAAAAGATACTGCAGCCATCATCTCAAAGCTCCTTCAGCTGCCCGCCATCTCCCCTGTATGCATATATTCTGAATAGGGGAGAGTAATAAAAGGCTGCTGTCAGACAGACATGGCGGCTTGTGCCCTGGATAACACAAAGGTCAGTAGTGTGGAAGTCCAACCTGCCCAGACTTCTCTAACTCCACAATATGGCACAGTGAAGGGGAGGCAATCTGCACCACAACCCATACAGCACCAGGACAAATCTGATGTGAGATGTCTTATGACACTACTGGCGAGACTAGGTTCACACTGCGTTAATGCAGCGCAGCTATATAGAGCTATACAGTTAAGGAGAATGTTTGAGCTGCTCTCATGTGTTTAATATCCTGTAATAGTGCCGTGTGCACAACTAGCAAATAACGGGAAGCGGCCAGAACATAGTTACTACTCGAGTAAATGTGGACCACCAAAGTGAATAGGACCCCGCTGCACTGTACACATAGGGGGATCAGACGTATAGCTGGAACACAGTATGAAGTGAGCCTTATGGTGCGTTTACACAGAGATTTATCTGGCAGATCATTCAAGCCAAAGCTAGGAAAAGACTATAAACAGAGAACAGGTCATATAAGAAAGACTGAAATCTCTCCCCTTTTTACATCCATTCCTGGCTTTGGCTTCAATAATCTGTCCGTGTAAACGCACCATTACAGCTCCCTAGGACAACATCAATATAATGGAGCAGCAATCACAGAGCCCTGCCAGGAGACGGGACATCACCTCCTCATACCCAGCGGCAGAGAGGCCCGGAAGCTTCTGTCCCTGACCACAGGTATGTGCAGATAACATCGCTGCCCAACAACGCTACAAACCACATTGTGTTCTATCAGGGCGGAGAACCCGGAAGGAACAGAAAACCTCACACTTAATACCCTGGACAACCCTGTTATATTATTCCTGCAGATATCTGCTTAACCCTCTGTATACCACACTGTTTCCTAATATACCCGACACACACGCACTGGGTACACCTGCAGATATGCGATGTGTTATCCAGTTACCCCTCTGTATACCACACTGCTTCCTAATATACCCGGCACCCTGGTAATGGTTACACCTGCAGATATGTTATCCGGTTACCTCTCTGTATACCACACTGCTTCCTAATATACCCGGCACCCCGGTAATGGTTACACCTGCAGATATGTTATCCGGTTACCCCTCTGTATACCACACTGCTTCCTAATATACCCGGCACCCCGGTAATGGTTACACCTGCAGATATGTTATCCGGTTACCCCTCTGTATACCTCACTGTTTCCTACTATACCCCGCACCCCAGTAATGGTTACACCTGCAGATATGTTATCCGGTTACCCCTCTGTATACCACACTGCTTCCTAATATACCCGGCACCCCGGTAATGGTTACACCTGCAGATATGTTATCCGGTTACCCCTCTGTATACCACACTGCTTCCTAATATACCCGGCACCCCGGTAATGGTTACACCTGCAGATATGTTATCCGGTTACCCCTCTGTATACCTCACTGTTTCCTACTATACCCCGCACCCCAGTAATGGTTACACCTGCAGATATGTTATCCGGTTACCCCTCTGTATACCACACTGCTTCCTAATATACCCGGCACCCCGGTAATGGTTACACCTGCAGATATGTTATCCGGTTACCCCTCTGTATACCTCACTGTTTCCTACTATACCCCGCACCCCAGTAATGGTTACACCTGCAGATATGTTATCCGGTTACCCCTCTGTATACCACACTGCTTCCTAATATACCCGGCACCCCGGTAATGGTTACACCTGCAGATATGTTATCCGGTTATCCCCCTCCGTATACCACACTGCTTCCTAATATACCCCGCACCCCAGTAATGGGTACGCCTGCAGATATGTTATCCGGTTATCCCCCTCTGTATACCACACTGCTTCCTAATATACCCGGCACCCCAGTAATGGTTACACCTGCAGATATGTTATCCGGTTACCCCTCTGTATACCACACTGCTTCCTAATATACCCCGCACCCCAGTAATGATGGACTTACGATATGGTCTTCATCTCCTTTCTCTCAGCGTCAGGACGAGCTCTGTTCAGTACCTTGAGGAAGTCAGATGTCTTCGCTCTCATGCGAGTATGGATGTATGCCTATTGGTAAGATACGTGGGATATAATACACTGTGGAGGCCCTTGGACAATCATAGTAACCATATAGATCTGTGGGGTATCACAGACAGTGCGGTCACTTTGTGGCCCCCAGAGGTCTCACCTTGGAGCACTTGATGTGGTAATGCAGGTAATCCCGGAAGGTGTGGATGAGATTGATGGTGTTGTCCCGTGCATTGGCGTTGGTGTGACGCGGGAAGAGCACTGGAGGAAGGAAAGAGACATTAGCTGAAGGACAACTAAACCAATGTGAACCTCCAGAAGACTATTATAAAGGGTGCGCTGCAGCAGCTCAGCCCTAACAGGGCCACAGGGCGGCCCCAGCAACCGGACCGCGGCCACAGGGCGGCCCCAGCAACCGGACCGCGGCCACCAGTGCCCGGGATCTCGCCCCCATCCGCACCAGTGCCCAGATTCTCACCCTGATGCTCTAATTCTTAGCACACACTCACCGAATGTGATGTATCCAATGTTATCTCCCACCGCTGCGTCAGTGTCTTTCAGCTCTAGGGGGGGCTCACGATGGCTGAAAAGAACCTGAGGAGCTGTGTGACTGGCGCGGCGTCCCTCCTTAAACTCCTATAATAAAAATACTTGGTGAGACGCATAATCGCAAGAGACGAAGGCTATGAGGTGACTAGACAGCATACGCGGTACGAGGTGACTACCTGCATGAACACCTTCCCGATCACCACATCGTCGTCGTCCTTGAACACCGTGCTAAACACAACTGTCACACGATCCTTCTTAGACTCCACGTACCTACAGAGGGAACCAGCACAATGAGACCTCATCTATATACTGCCCATCCCCCAGCTCTGATGTTTGTGCACCTTGGGGTAGTATGGATGGCGACTAGAGATGAACGAACAACGTACAGAAACTTTGCATATGCTTCATCTCCAACCCTCTTGCATTTGACTCTCTAGACCTGCATCCATCTTCTGCAGCCACTGGGAGTCAAAGGGTGGAGAACTTACATGGTCTCATCATCCCCGTAGTGACTATAATCCCAGTAGTGGAGATTTGACATGGTCTTGTTGTCCCGGTAGTGACTATATTCCCGGGGGGTGGAGAACTTACACGGTGTCATCGTCCCAGTAGTGGAGAACTTACATGGTCTCGTCATCCCGGTAGTGGATGACGGCTCTTCTCTCTCCATCTCTTCCCTCTTCCTGGAACCTAAAGTATTTCTCGAAGACGGAGGCGAAGCAGTTCCTCTTCAGCATGCCGGCCTGGTGGATGACAGAGTCGCGGTTTGGGGGAAGGTCCTCCAGGTCGTACAGCAGAGACACATTGTATCCTGAGAAACAAGAGCACATTATGGCGCTGAGACACGTCAGTGACCACATGGCATCTTCACACAGACATCATTGGCTTTGGTCTGGTTCATACTGCACACTTTCCAATTTGTTAAACAGCAAAATCTTGGACAGGTGTTATCAAGGCTATGGGGGTGGGGGGAGGGCGGAAGCCTGGTATGGAGATTGAGGATGTGGTGGTGGTGTCGCCCCGTATAGAGGAGGAGGTGGGTGCCCAGCATGGAGGAGGGGGGGGGGGGGCGGTATGGAGGGTAACAGATCTCTCACCTGGTTCAGGAGCGATCAGGAAGCTGCCATAGACTTTCTTAAGAACCTGTAAAAAAGAAGAATCAAAGATTTAGACTACAATTGTGGTGGCACTACAACTCCCAGCATGCTCTTAAAGCCTACTCTACAAGTCAGCTCATAATTCTGCAACACAAAATATGAATGACAGAGGCGCTGGGACTGCAGGATACATTCAATACAGTATAATAGCTGTAGTGTCCAGCAGCAGCCGGGGGGAGGGGGGGGGTACTCACTCAGGAAGTCTGACACATCCTGCCCCCAACCGCACTCACATTACTTAAGATAATTTGTTCTCTACCATAAATGAAGCAGAGGCTGGCGGAGCCTGACAGCAATGGTGCCCCCCTACACAATGTCAGAGACCTGCAGGGAATATGGGTCCCAGAGGGCGCTGGGGGAGCAGGGTCCCAGAGGGCGCTGGGGGAGCGGGGTCCCAGAGGACGCTGGGCCGATGCTGGGGGAGGGGGGTCCCAGAGGACGCTGGGCCGATGCTGGGGGATCTGGTTGCCGTAGATGAGTCCCATGCTGACCCAGTTCCGTGCACGACTCATTACTTATCACGCACTTGGTACACACAGATGGCATCTCACAGAGGATGATCCAGAGTGGGTGACACACCAACTGGAACAGGAGCCCCAGCTTACACAGAAGGTTCAGAGATGAGGCCACCGCTACTGGTCTGACAGTAACCCACACGGGACACTGTCACACACGGGACAGGAAGATAGTGGGGCCGTTCTTCATCACTGGGTATCTGCAATGGCTCCATGATGCTGTGTCTCCCTCTCTGGGCACTGAAGCCGGCGCATTCCCTTAGTTCCTCCATCGGGATGCGGCACCAGACTTACAGACGTCCGCTCCCTAAGAAGCAGAGTGGCAGGCATGGCCCCCAAGTTATATAGATGTGTCTAATGTATTATCATATCTGTACGGTTCTGCCACACTGGTAGCTGATAGAAATCCAGGAAGTGAAGAAAAATGGCCCCTGTGCCAAACCACATTGTCTCCTGCTCCTTCTGCTATCCCCCCCCAGGAGACAAATATTCCATGCCTCTGTCCCACATTGTGTGTGTTTGCTGAGATCAGGCTGATGATGCAGACATGGGGCGGGGTGTTATGTCACAGGAGGCGGGGCTGGATCCCCCAATCCCCTGAGTGATCCACCAGGTAGAGGTACAGGTACAGGCAGAGAATACAGCGTGCTGTGTGGTGTTACAGGTAGAGAATACAGCGTGCTGTGTGGTGTTACAGGTAGAGAATACTGTGTGCTGTGTGGTGTTACAGGTAGAGAATACAGCGTGCTGTGTGGTGTTACAGGTAGAGAATACAGCGTGGTGTTACAGGTAGAGAATACAGCGTGGTGTTACAGGTAGAGAATACAGCGTGCTGTGTGGTGTTACAGGTAGAGAATACAGTGCTGTGTGGTGTTACAGGTAGAGAATACAGTGCTGTGTGGTGTTACAGGTAGAGAATACAGCGTGCTGTGTGGTGTTACAGGTAGAGAATACAGTGCTGTGTGGTGTTACAGGTAGAGAATACAGTGTGCTGTGTGGTGTTACAGGTAGAGAATACAGCGTGCTGTGTGGTGTTACAGGTAGAGAATACAGTGCTGTGTGGTGTTACAGGTAGAGAATATAGTGTGCTGTGTGGTGTTACAGGTAGAGAATAAAGGGTGCTGTGTGGTGTTACAGGTAGAGAATACAGTGCTGTGTGGTGTTACAGGTAGAGAATACAGCGTGCTGTGTGGTGTTACAGGTAGAGAATACAGCGTGCTGTGTGGTGTTACAGGTAGAGAATACAGCGTGCTGTGTGGTGTTACAGGTAGAGAATACAGCGCTGTGTGGTGTTACAGGTAGAGAATACAGCGCTGTGTGGTGTTACAGGTAGAGAATACAGTGTGCTGTGTGGTGTTACAGGTAGAGAATACAGCGTGCTGTGTGGTGTTACAGGTAGAGAATACAGTGCTGTGTGGTGTTACAGGTAGAGAATACAGTGCTGTGTGGTGTTACAGGTAGAGAATACAGTGCTGTGTGGTGTTACAGGTAGAGAATACAGCGTGCTGTGTGGTGTTACAGGTAGAGAATACAGCGTGCTGTGTGGTGTTACAGGTAGAGAATACAGCGCTGTGTGGTGTTACAGGTAGAGAATACAGCGCTGTGTGGTGTTACAGGTAGAGAATACAGTGCTGTGTGGTGTTACAGGTAGAGAATACAGTGTGCTGTGTGGTGTTACAGGTAGAGAATACAGTGTGCTGTGTGGTGTTACAGGTAGAGAATACAGTGCTGTGTGGTGTTACAGGTAGAGAATACAGCGTGCTGTGTGGTGTTACAGGTAGGGAATACAGCGTGCTGTGTGGTGTTACAGGTAGAGAATACAGCGTGCTGTGTGGTATTACAGGTAGAGAATACAGTGCTGTGTGGTGTTACAGGCAGAGAATACAGTGTGCTGTGTGGTGTTACAGGTAGAGAATACAGCGTGCTGTGTGGTGTTACAGGTAGAGAATACAGCGTGCTGTGTGGTGTTACAGGTAGAGAATACAGTGTGCTGTGTGGTGTTACAGGTAGAGAATACAGTGTGCTGTGTGGTGTTACAGGTAGAGAATACAGTGCTGTGTGGTGTTACAGGTAGAGAATACAGCGTGCTGTGTGGTGTTACAGGTAGAGAATACAGTGCTGTGTGATGTTACAGGTAGAGAATACAGCGTGATGTGTGGTGTTACAGGTAGAGAATACAGTGCTGTGTGGTGTTACAGGTAGAGAATACAGTGCTGTGTGGTGTTACAGGTAGAGAATACAGCGTGCTGTGTAGTGTTACAGGGAGAGAATACAGCGTGCTGTGTGGTGTTACAGGTAGAGAATACAGTGCTGTGTGGTGTTACAGGTAGAGAATACAGTGCTGTGTGGTGTTACAGGTAGAGAATACAGGGCTGTGTGGTGTTACAGGTAGAGAATACAGTGCTGTGTGGTGTTACAGGTAGAGAATACAGTGTGCTGTGTGGTGTTACAGGTAGAGAATACAGTGCTGTGTGGTGTTACAGGTAGAGAATACAGTGCTGTGTGGTGTTACAGGTAGAGAATACAGGGCTGTGTGGTGTTACAGGTACAGAATACAGCGCTGTGTGGTGTTACAGGTAGAGAATACAGCGTGATGTGTGGTGTTATAGGTAGAGAATACAGCGTGCTGTGCGGGTGGGACCACAATGAAATGATAAAGTACTGCAAATAATTCAGTAACACAATGAAACTGCAATGTGTGAACACAGCCTAGATGTTATGCAACAGATTTGGGCGGGGAATGGGCAGGGTGGTGGACTGTGATGAACAGCTGAGGCAAAGCATTGCATTCTGGGACCAGTACTGCATTCTGGGAACTGCTCAACCAGGAAGTACAGAAACACAATACATAAAATACCCCACAAAACAAATGGATCTTTGGTAGTTTCAAAACTGGGATAGATAGGTAAGTAACGCTATATGCTTCTGCAGAAGTTTCATTTTTTTAACCTCTACCTGGAGTTCCCCTTTAATATATATTACACACACATACATACATAATACACACATACACAGTGTACACACATATAATAAACACATACATACACATAATACACACACTTATTATTATTATATATATAAATAAAAATACACACACATTTAATACACACACACACACACAACTATAATAAACATGCATACACATATATACACATATAATACACACACATATATATATAAAATACACACATACACATATACCGATAATACACACACATATATACCCCTCCCTATCATACCTCATCAGCTCCGTGATCCTGCAGCTCCTTGTAGAACTTGAGGGAGATGCTGATCATCACTTTGGCTTTGTCTCCATTGGGGTTAGAGATGTGGTAGAGAACGCCATCAAAATCTGGGGGGAATTACGGACAGCAGCATGTGAGAGGTACACTATGGCATCTTATCTGACCCCAGGAAACCCCCGTGTGATGCCCCCCAGCTGATCCTGCAGAGGATAGAGGAGCGGAGGGATCAGGAGACACAAACTGCTGTATCTGTCATTCAGGGCCCAGGAAAGCTGGGTGACCCCCATGTGACGCCCCTCAGCTCCACTATGCCCGTCTGATCCTGATTATTCTTCCCATCTATGACATATAAACAGTACTACCTGCGAATGTCACCTCCACCGCCTCCGGCTTGTTCCTGGGGGAGGGGGGAGAAGAGCAAAACATTATCAGTGTGAGACAAGAGACTCCCAAGTTTTCAGCCCCCGACCCAAGGGAGACAAGAGACCCCCCAGACCCCCGAGCGCTCATTTCCCAACCCAAAGGAGACAAGAGACCCCAAGAAACCCCTAAGCTCTAAGCCCCCGACTCAAGGGAGACAAGAGACCCCGGGCCCCCCTGAGCGCTCAGCCCTCAACCCAGGAACCCACAAACATATAACAAGATTCTTATAGTCAGACTGGATCCTGGAGACAATAGACTTAACCTGCCCAGTGACCACAACCCCCACCGCCAGTGACTACAACCCCCACCGCCAGTGACCTACAGTGACCACAACCCCCACCGCCAGTGACTACAACCCCCACCGCCAGTGACCTACAGTGACCACAACCCCCATTGCCAGTGACTACAACCCCCACCGCCAGTGACTACAACCCCCACCGCCAGTGACCTACAGTGACCACAACCCCCATCGCCAGTGACTACAACCCCCATCGCCAGTGACCTACAGTGACCACAACCCCCACCGCCAGTGACCTACAGTGACCACAACCCCCATTGCCAGTGACTACAACCCCCATCGCCAGTGACCTACAGTGACTACAACCCCCATCGCCAGTGACCTACAGTGACTTAGTGATGCACGATGCACCGAAATATCAATACTACTATCGATATTTTGGGCAGAAAAACGGTTCGGTACCGTTAAGTAGCGTAATAGCGCAACTTAACATGAAGTATAGTTCAGAGAACATGGCCGGCAGGTAACTGAGCGCCGGCTATGTTCTCTGGGTACTGCCCCCTGCCGTCCCCTCCTCCGCCCGCGCGCTCTCAGCTCCCGACGGCGCAGAATTCAAATAGCCGGCACATAGCGATCGCTAGTGTCGGCTATTTGTACATGCCGCTGTCACAACTGACAGCGGCATTTAATCCCTCCCAAGCCGCTTCGTATGCAGCAGAGGTCTGCTGCATATGGAGTGGCCCCCACTGCTAATGACTGCGGCCTGTGATCCCGTGGGCGGCAGTCATTTAACCATTATCAGTCTCCCCACCCCGGGACCGGCTGGTGCAGCGGCGTCCCCCGCACCCTCCAGTTCTCTACCTTTCAGGAGCCGCCGATGCAGCGGGGGTCCCCCGCACACTCCAGGACCCACTAATACAGTGGGGTTCCCTGCACCCTTTAGCTCTCCCACCAGGACCTGCCGCTGCAGTGGGGTCCCTCCACAATCCTGTCGCCATCCCCCCAGGGCCCGCCGCCACAGTAGAACAACTCCCAGCATTTCTTTTTGTGGGGAGTTGTGCACAAGGAGGTACGCTGGGAGTTGTGTCAGGAGGCTGCTACTGCACTACAACTCTCAGCAGCATACCTTGTTGTGTACTAGTTCAACCCACAGCATACCTCTTTGTGCACAAGGAAGTATGCTGGGAGTTGTAGTGCACAAGGTGGTATGCTGCTGGGAGTTGTTGTGCCAGGAGGTTGCTGCTGCACAACTGAAACTCCCACCATACCTCCTTGTGCACAACAACTCCCCACAAGAAGGTATGCTGGGTGTTGCAGTTGTGCATTAGCAGCCTCCTTGTGCACTACAAGTTCAAGCATACCTCAGTGTCCACTACAACTCCCAGCATACCTTCTTGTGGGGAGTTGCAGTACACAAGGAGGTATGTGGGGGTTTTAGTGCATACGAAGGTATGCTGGGAGTTGTTGTGTCAGGAGGTTGCTAATGCACAACTGCAACCCCCAGCATACCTTCTTGTGGGGAGTTGTAGTGCACAAGGAGCTAGGTTGGGAGTTGTAGTGCACAAAGAGGTATGCTGGAAGTTGCAGTTGGGCAGCAGCCTCCTGACACAACATGCCAGCATACCTCCTTGTGCACTACAACTCCCAGCATACCTCCTTGTGCACTACAACTCCCAGCATACCTCCCAATGCACTACAAAACCCAGCATACCTCCTTGTGCACTACAACTCCCAGCATACCTTGTGCACAACTCCCCACAAGAAGGTATGCTGGGACTTGTAGTGCGTAAGAAGGTATGCTGAGTATTGTAGTGCATAGGGAGGTATGCTGCGAGGTAGAGGGGAAATAAAAAGTGGTTTTTTTAAAAAAAAAATAATAAAGGTTCCAATAATCCCCCCTTTTCCCTTTTTTTTTTTTTTCAAAATAAGTAAAAAAAAAAAAAAAAAAAAAAAGGAACATACATGTATTTGGCAACCATTGCATGCATAATTGTCAGAACGATAAAAAGTATCAGTGATCAAAAAGTCAGACAAATAAAAATGTTGTACATAGGGGCATCATATTTGCAGTCTGGGCGGGGGAAAATTACAGTATATTTGTATTTTTACATGTTTTTTTTTCCAAACTTTATTTAGTATCGAGTATCGAAATAAGAAAGCTGGTATCGGTATCGAACTTAAAATTCTGGTATCGTGACATCCCTACAGTGACCACAACCCCCACCGCCAGTGACCGCCAGTGACTACAACCCCCACCGCCAGTGACCACAACCCCCACCGCCAGTGACCTACAGTGACCACAACCCCCACCGCCAGTGACCACAACCCCCACCGCCAGTGACCTACAGTGACTACAACCAGGGCCGGATTAAAGGGAGGGCACGTGCCCCGGGGCCTCCACCACTTAGGGGCCCCCACCAGCCTAAACCCTAGCAGAACGGTGCTGCTTACCCAGGATATCAGGCCATGTAATAGGGCCCTGACACAGTGGGTAAGAGCGCACAGAAAGTGCTGTGTTCTCACATTGCGTTATTAACACACACACAATGTGGGAATACACTCTGATACTTATCCCCCCCACTTCTGTCTCTAGGGCCTTGCATCTTCCCCTGCACTGCAGCCTCTAGTGACCACTTGCATAACAGAGGAGGATGCTGAGCCATACAGCCAGGAGCGAGGAGGGGGCTGTGCTAAGTCGCCTACAGTAAGCAGCCTATAGATCATGGTATTGTTTTCTTTTGAGGGGGGGGGTTGTCGCCCGGGGCCTCCACCAACCTTAATCCGGCCCTGACTACAACCCCCACCGCCAGTGACCTACAGTGACCACAACCCCCACCGCCAGTGACCTACAGTGACTACAACCCCCACCGCCAGTGACCTACAGTGACCACAACCCCCACCGCCAGTGACCTACAGTGACCACAACCCCCACCGCCAGTGACCTACAGTGACTACAACCCCCACCGCCAGTGACCTAGTGACTACAACCCCCACCGCCAGTGACCTACAGTGACTACAACCCCCACCGCCAGTGACCTACAGTGACCACAACCCCCACCGCCAGTGACCTACAGTGACTACAACCCCCACCGCCAGTGACCTAGTGACTACAACCCCCACCGCCAGTGACCTACAGTGACCACAACCCCCACCGCCAGTGACCACAACCCCCACCGCCAGTGACCTACAGTGACTACAACCCCCACCGCCAGTGACCACAACCCCCACCGCCAGTGACCACAACCCCCACCGCCAGTGACCCCCATAACAGAGCAGCCCCTCCCTCCCCCCACATTTGAGGGGTTGCGTCATGTGTAACCCCTTGTGCCCTGAGTAGCATTCCTGCAGCCCTGTGATAGCAGCAGAGGGGGGGGAGGGGGCGGCAGACAGGACCGGGCAGGTAATGTAATGAGGAAGTGACCACACCGCAGCTCCGAGCAGAACTAACAGCTGTGTGTAGGGGGGAGCCAAGGAGGAGATCACTAACATATATACACAGAGTGGAGAGGGCGGGTAATAGGCCACCTGTGAGAGACAGAACATTCCGGATAATCACATTGTAGGACCTTTACAGAACTAGAACCATTTAATTACATGGATCAGGATGTGATAGAAGAAGAGGCTCCTATCTGGTGCAGTTACAGAGGCCGGACGTTTTCTGGGGGTCCGGACTAGGTTTGCAGACCCTTCAGCAGGGATTTTGCCCCCTCCTCTAGCTGGGGGTATCAGCTCCTCCATAGAATTTCTATTAGGTTCAGGCGTGGAGACCCCCAAAGTATTATGCCCCCCCCCCCCCATGCTTCACAGATGGGACTGTTCTTGGGGTTGTCCTCATCCATCTTCCTCCAGTCGAAGGATTGATACCAGGAAGTTGAATTTTGGTCTCCTCTGACCCCACGACCTTCTCCCGTGTCTCCTCTGACCCCACGACCTTCTCCCGTGTCTCCTCTGACCCCACGACCTTCTCCCGTGTCTCCTCTGACCCCACGACCTTCTCCCGTGTCTCCTCTGACCCCACGACCTTCTCCCGTGTCTCCTCTGACCCCACGACCTTCTCCCGTGTCTCCTCTGACCCCACGACCTTCTCCCGTGTCTCCTCTGACCCCACGACCTTCTCCCGTGTCTCCTCTGACCCCACGACCTTCGCCCGTGTCTCCTCTGGATCATTCAGATGGTCACTGGTGAGGTCACATGGACCTGGACATGTCTCGTTGAGGGCCGGGGGACCTCGTATGTCCTGCAGGATTATAATCCATGACAGTGTGTTACTGGTGGTGATCTGGTGGACTGGTTACTGGTGGAGACTCTGCAGGTCAGTGACCAGGTCCTCCCGTGTAGCTCTGGGCCGGTTCCTGACCTTTATCAGAATCCTCCTCACCCCATGTGATTAGATCTTACATGGAGCCCCAGACTGGGGATGAGTGACAGTCATCTTATGTTTCTTCCATTCTCTAATAAGTGCATCAAAAGTTGTTGCCTTCTCACCAAGCTGCTGCCTATTGTCCTGTAGCCCATCCCAGCCTTGTGCAGGTCTACAGAGTTATCCCTGGTGTCCTTAGACAGCTCTGTGGTCCTGGCCATGGTGGAGAAGCTGGAGTGTGATGAGTGTGAGGACAGGTGATTGTTATACAGGTAACAAGATGAGACAGGTGCAGGTAATGAGGGCAGAATGGGAGGAGCTTCTTATAGAATTCCTGATGGACAGTCGGTGACTAATAAAATTGTGAATTCTTTATAAATCCTACAATGTGATTATCTGGAATGTTCTATAGATTCTCTATCTCACAGGTGACATTACCCCCTCCCCATTCTGTGTAGGTATACAGTAGTGTATTATATACTTATTATCCCTCTCCTGTATGAGTGTGTATATATCTCACCATTCTGTGTAGGTATACAGCAGTGTATTATATACTTATTATCCTCCTGTATGAGTGTGTATATACCTCCCCATTCTGTGTAGGTATACAGCAGTGTATTATATACTTATTATCCTCCTGTATGAGTGTGTATATATCCCCCCATTCTGTGTAGGTATACAGCAGTGTATTATATACTTATCCTCCTGTATGAGTGTGTATATATCCCCCCATTCTGTGTAGGTATACAGCAGTGTATTATATACTTATTATCCCTCTCCTGTATGAGTGTGTATATATCTCTCCATTCTGTGTAGGTATACAGCAGTGTATTATATACTTATTATCCTCCTGTATGAGTGTGTATATATCCCCCCATTCTGTGTAGGTATACAGCAGTGTATTATATACTTATCCTCCTGTATGAGTGTGTATATATCCCCCCATTCTGTGTAGGTATACAGCAGTGTATTATATACTTATTATCCCTCTCCTGTATGAGTGTGTATATATCTCTCCATTCTGTGTAGGTATACAGCAGTGTATTATATACTTATCCTCCTGTATGAGTGTGTATATATCCCCCCATTCTGTGTAGGTATACAGCAGTGTATTATATACTTATTATCCCTCTCCTGTATGAGTGTGTATATATCTCTCCATTCTGTGTAGGTATACAGCAGTGTATTATATACTTATTATCCTCCTCCTGTATGAGTGTGTATATATCTCCCCATTCTGTGTAGGTATACAGCAGTGTATTATATACTTATTATCCTCCTGTATGAGGGTGTATAGTGTATTATATACTTATTATCCTCCTCCTGTATGAGTGTGTATATATCTCTCCATTCTGTGTAGGTATACAGCAGTGTATTATATACTTATTATCCTCCTCCTGTATGAGTGTGTGTATATATCTCCCCATTCTGTGTAGTATACAGCAGTGTATTATATACGTATTATCCCCCTGTATGAGTGTGTATATATCTCCCCATTCCGTGTAGGTATACAGCAGTGTATTATATACGTATTATCCCCCTGTATGAGTGTGTATATATATCTCCCCATTCTGTGTAGGTATACAGCAGTGTATTATATACTTATTATCCTCCTCCTGTATGAGTGTGTATATATCTCCCCATTCTGTGTAGGTATACAGCAGTGTATTATATACTTATTATCCTCCTGTATGAGTGTGTATATATCCCCCCATTCTGTGTAGGTATACAGCAGTGTATTATATACTTATTATCCCCCTCCTGTATGTGTGTATATATCTCCCCATTCTGTGTAGGTATACAGCAGTGTATTATATACTTATTATCCTCCTGTATGAGTGTGTATATATCGCCATTCTGTGTAGGTATACAGCAGTGTATTATATACTTATTATCCCCCTCCTGTATGAGTGTGTATATATCTCTCCATTCTGTGTAGATATACAGCAGTGTATTATATACTTATTATCCCCCTGTATGAGTGTGTATATATCTCTCCATTCTGTGTAGGTATACAGCAGTGTATTATATACTTATTATCCTCCTCCTGTATGAGTGTGTATATATATATATATATATATATATATATATATATATATATATATATATATATATATATATATATATATATCTTTACACCCGCCCGTCCCCCCTTACACCCGCCCGTCACCCCCTACACCCGCCCGTCACCCCCTACACCCGCCCGTCACCCCCTACACCCGCCCGTCACCCCCTACACCCGCCCGTCACCCCTTACACCCGCCCGTCACCCCCTACACCCGCCCGTCACCCCCTACACCCGCCCGTCACCCCCTACACCCGCCCGTCACCCCCTACACCCGCCCGTCACCCCCTACACCCGCCCGTCACCCCCTACACCCGTCCGTGACACCCGTCCGTCCCCCCTTACACCCGTCCGCCACACCCGTCCGTCCCCCCTTACACCCGTCCGCCACACCCGTCCGTCCCCCCTTACACCCGCCCGTCACACCCGTCCGTCACCCCTTACACCCGTCCGTCACCCCTTACACCCGTCCGTCACCCCTTACACCCGTCCGTCACCCCTTACACCCGTCCGTCACCCCTTACACCCGTCCGTCACCCCTTACACCCGTCCGTCACCCCCTACACCCGTCCGTCACCCCTTACACCCGTCCGTCACACCCGCCCGTCCCCCCTTACACCCGCCCGTCCCCCCTTACACCCGCCCGTCACCCCCTACACCCGCCCGTCACCCCTTACACCCGTCCGTGACACCCGTCCGTCCCCCCTTACACCCGTCCGCCACACCCGTCCGTCCCCCCTTACACCCGCCCGTCACACCCGTCCGTCACCCCTTACACCCGTCCGTCACCCCTTACACCCGTCCGTCACCCCTTACACCCGCCCGTCACCCCCTACACCCGTCCGTCACCCCTTACACCCGTCCGTCACCCCTTACACCCGCCCGTCCCCCTCACCCGGCGGCCGCGTTCTCGAACTTTAGCCCGAGCGTCTCCTCGATGATGCGGTTGTTGACCTCCAGCAGGATCATGGCGGCGGCTCTCGGTGTCTCCTCTCGGGATGTGTGTCGGGGTGTCGCTGTGACAGGCCGCCGCTCCCAGCCGCTCTGCTTCCTAAGGCAAGATGGCGGCTTCCACACGCTCTTCCGCCGTACAACAAGATGGCGGAAGCGGAGATGGAAGGCCCCCAGTCAGTCAGTGGGGCTGCCCGGGTGGTGCCTGACTGGCGGCGACTCCAAGAGGCGACTTATCAGAGCTACAGAAAGGGGTAATAGTCAGCTTCCGCGCCAAAAGCGGCAGTGTTTGCAGAACTGCACAGTTTGTGAACCATTCGCATGCCGCTGTGGTGAAAGCGCATTGTGAGGGGACAAATGGCGCCATTGTATCTAAGCTACACCAAAACTGTGTATCACTACCAGCCATTGAGGTGAGAGGTGAAGGCGAACCAACAAGCCATGATGGAGAAGCTGACCGCTAGAATGAACCAGGGCACGACCAGACGTGTATCTAAGGTGACGGTGCAGAGAACCTTACTGCGTCACAGGCCGACCGATGATCACCACACCACCCGTAATGTCTGTGGCCCCAGGGCCGACTGATGATCACCACACCACCCGTAATGTCTGTGGCCGACCGATGATCACCACACCACCCGTAATGTCTGTGGCCCCAGGGCCGATTGGTGATCACCACACCACCCGTAATGTCTGTGGCCCCAGGGCCGACAGATGATCACCACACCACCCGTAATGTCTGTGGCCGACGGGTGATCACCACACCACCCGTAATGTCTGTGGCCCCAGGGCCGACAGATGATCACCACACCACCCGTAATGTCTGTGGCCCCAGGGCCGACCGATGATCACCACACCACCCGTAATGTCTGTGGCCCCAGGGCCGACCGATGATCACCACACCACCCGTAATGTCTGTGGCCCCAGGGCCGATTGGTGATCACCACACCACCCGTAATGTCTGTGGCCCCAGGGCCGATTGGTGATCACCACACCACCCGTAATGTCTGTGGCCCCAGAGCCGACCGATGATCACCACACCACCTGTAATGTCTGTGGCCCCAGGGCCGATTGGTGATCACCACACCACCCGTAATGTCTGTGGCCCCAGGGCCGACCGATGATCACCACACCACCCGTAATGTCTGTGGCCCCAGGGCCGATTGGTGATCACCACACCACCCGTAATGTCTGCGGCCGACGGGTGTTCACCTCACCACCCGTAATGTCTGTGGCCCCAGGGCCGACAGATGATCACCACACCACCTGTAATGTCTGTGGCCCCAGGGCCGACAGATGATCACCACACCACCCGTAACGTCTGCGGCCAACGGGTGTTCACCACACAACCTGTAATGTCTGTGGCTGACGGGTGATTAACACACCACCCGTAATGTCTGGGGCCTACAGATGATCACCTCACCACCCGTAATGTCTGGGGCCTACAGATGATCACCTCACCACCCGTAATGTCTGTGGCCGACGGGTGATCACCACACCACCCGTAATGCCTAGGGCTCTTAAGCTTACGAGTGATCACCACACCACCCATATTGTCTGTGACCCCAAGGCCAACAGACGATCACCACACACTCCCGTCTCCAGGACGTCACCCGAGCTGCACCGGTTCTATGGAATCCATTACCCAAGACTGTCAGGCTCACCTCCAATACCCAAAGCTTCAAACGTGCCCCCAGACACATCTGTCCAAGCAGGCTTACCAGGTTCCCTAATGTGACTGCTACCCTCAACATCCCCCCCCCCGCCCCGCCGACTACCACCACCACACACACACAGACACATATATACATATTCATGCATGCACACACAGACACATACATACACACACGCCAAGCATTTAAAGTGACTGTACCACCAGGCCCAGGCAGAAGCACTGGAGGCGGGCCGACCCACCCTTAGTGGGAGGAAACCCCCCCGCCCCTCTATGATAGGGTTCTATTGATTCTAATGGAGTCACGTCATGGAGGGGCTGGAGTTTCTTCCCACTAAGGGTGGGTCAACCTGCCTCCAGTGCTTCTGCCTGGGCCTGGTGGTACAGTCACTTTAAGCACTTAGACCTGTAGCAGGCATTGGCTGGTGATAGGTTCACCCACCTTTACCTGCACTGCCTTATTTATAAAGATGGCCGGACCATAAAAACAATAAAGCACTTTGCCCGTCTGCCATTCTGTCTCGCACCCCCTCCTGATAGTCTGTAAGCTGATGCATGTGAGCAGGGACCTCACGCCTCATGTATGGATAATTATATGTATAGCTCTGTAACGTCTATATTTGTCTATGTATGTACCTCCAGAATTGTAAAGTGCTGCAGAATCTGTTAGCGCTATATAAATAAAAAAAAATATTATTAATATTACCACACCACCCGTAATGTCTGTGGCCCCAGGGCCAACAGATGACCACCATACCCTCCATAATGCCTGTGGCCCAAGGGCCAACAGATGATCACCACACCACCCGTAATGTCTGTGGCCGACAGGTGATCACCACACGACCAGTAATGTCTGGGGCACCGGGCAGATGGGTGATCACCACACCACCTATAATGTCTGTGGCCCCAGGGCCGACGGATGATCACTAGTGTTGAGCTGATCTGTCAAAATGAGTGGCAATTGAAACGCTCAGCATTTGATTACCAGTGGCTGCAAAAATTGTATTCTGCCCTAGGGCTGCCAGGAAAACATGGACATGACCATAGGTTGTATCAATGTTTTCCTGGCATCCAATTTCTGTAGTCTCTGGTAATTAAATGCCGAACGTTCGAGTTGCGAAACGCAAACATTTTGATAGATCAGCTCAACACTAGTGATCACCACATCACCCATAATGTCTGGGGCTCCGGGTGATCACTAGATGAGCGAACCTGCTGAGGTTCGGGTTCGTATGAACCTGAACTGTCGGCGTCTGATTCCTGCTGTCTGCAGCCTCCGTGAAGAGCGTGGATACAGCCGGAGGACAGCCTGGAAAACTGGGATACAGCCATAGCCATAGGCTGAATCCCAGTTTTCCTGGCGGTCCTCTGGCTGTATCCACCCTTTTCACGGAGCCTGCAGACAGCGGGAATCAGACGTCGAGTGTTCAGGTTCATACGACCCCGAATCTTGGCAGGTTCGCTCATCTCTAGTGATCACCACACCACCCATAAACAAGTTACATCAGATGTCATCACAGGATTGGGAGTGGAGCACAGAAGATATTGGTGCTACAGTAGTGGTATTTGTGGTGTCTACCAAAAACAAGCAGAATTTTTGTTAGTTGGCCATTCCACCATGCCATCTCCCATTTCCTTTTAGAGATTCATAAAGGATTACTGTGATACACTGTGATTACCTAGCTGGCACAGCGTTACTGTGGTTTCTTTCTCACACGGATCATATTCAGACATTTGTCATATTTTGATGTTTCATGGAGTGTTGCATCGGCAAACGATCATGGGACCAAGATATTTTCTTGTGAAGCATTTTGGATCTGCTAGTGACTTTTAGGATTGTCTTCTCTGCTGATTTGTAATGGGTTGTATTATCAGATGATTGGTAAAGGGTTGTCTTCTCCATGATTGGTAAAGGGTTGTCTTCTCCATGATTGGTAAAGGGTTGACTTCTCTACTGATTGGTAAAGGGTTGTCTTCTCCACTGATTGGTAAAGGGTTGTCTTCTCCATGATTGGTAAAGGGTTGTCTTCTCCACTGATTGGTAAAGGGTTGTCTTCTCCACTGATTGGTAAAGGGTTGTCTTCTCCATGATTGGTAAAGGGTTGACTTCTCTACTGATTGGTAAAGGGTTGTCTTCTCCACTGATTGGTAAAGGGTTGACTTCTCTACTGATTGGTAAAGGGTTAACTTCTCTACTGATTGGTAAAGGGTTGTATGATCAGATGATTGGTAAAGGGCTGTCTTCTCTGCTGGTTGGTAAAGGGTTGTCTTCTCCAAGATTGGTAAAGAGTTGTCTTCTCTGCTGATTTATAAAGGGTTGTCTTCTCTGCTGATTGGTAAAGGGTTGTCTTCTCTGCTGATTCGTAAAGGGTTGTCTTCTCTGCTGATTGGTAAAGAGTTGTCTTCTCCGCTGATTGGTAAAGGGTTGTCTTCTCCATGATTGGTAAAGGGTTGTCTTCTCCATGATTGGTAAAGGGTTGACTTCTCTACTGATTGGTAAAGGGTTGTCTTCTCCACTGATTGGTAAAGGGTTGTCTTCTCCATGATTGGTAAAGGGTTGTCTTCTCCACTGATTGGTAAAGGGTTGTCTTCTCCACTGATTGGTAAAGGGTTGTCTTCTCCATGATTGGTAAAGGGTTGACTTCTCTACTGATTGGTAAAGGGTTGTCTTCTCCACTGATTGGTAAAGGGTTGACTTCTCTACTGATTGGTAAAGGGTTAACTTCTCTACTGATTGGTAAAGGGTTGTATGATCAGATGATTGGTAAAGGGCTGTCTTCTCTGATGATTGGTAAAGGGTTGTCTTCTCCAAGATTGGTAAAGAGTTGTCTTCTCTGCTGATTTATAAAGGGTTGTCTTCTCTGCTGATTGGTAAAGGGTTGTCTTCTCTGCTGATTGGTAAAGGGTTGTCTTCTCTGCTGATTGGTAAAGAGTTGTCTTCTCTGCTGATTGGTAAAGGGTTGTCTTCTCTGCTGATTGGTAAAGGGTTGTCTTCTCTGCTGATTGGTAAAGGGTTGTCTTCTCTGCTGATTGGTAAAGGGTTGTCTTCTCCGCTGATTGGTAAAGGGTTGTCTTCTCCACTGGTTGGTAAAGGGCTGCCTTCTCCGCTGGTTGGTAAAGGGCTGTCATCTCCATGATTGGTAAAGGGCTGTCATCTCCATGATTGGTAAAGGGCTGTCATCTCCATGATTGGTAAAGGGCTGTCTTCTCTGCTGATTGGTAAAGGGCTGTCATCTCCATGATTGGTAAAGCGCTGTCTTCTCTGCTGATTGGTAAAGGGCTGTCATCTCCATGATTTGTAAAGGGTTTTCTTTTCCGCTGATTGGTGAAGGGCTGTACTACTCTGGCCCCTGATTCCTGGACTTGAGCCCATCTATGGGACCTAGATGATAGTATTAGTTCGATGGACCAGTAGCTATTTGACCACCTGGATGGTAGTATTGGCTCTACGGACCCCTAGCAGCTGTGGGATGCAATCAGCATGGTTCAAGATACCTGTGACACCTACCAGCTCGCAACTCACCTCTCTCAGTGTCTCTCCAGTGTTGGATCGCCACTCCGGGACCCCCGCCAGGCTCTCCACTAGAACCGACTTCACTATCCGGTTGATGGACTGGCCACTCAACCAGTCAGTGATTTGGGCAGGACACAACAACAGTTACTGATTGGCTGAGCGGCCAGTCCATCAACTGGGATGGGCATTTCCCCCCCCCCTCGGGTGGAAAATGCCTTCTGTAGGCGGAGCCAGTCATGGCACAGGGATAGGTAAGTAAGGATTGTTTGTTATGTTCTCCTCTGCCCCTGTTTCCTGTCAGATTTTAGCCAGGGACAGACTTCTCCTTTAAACGCCCCTGACTGTAAACCACGGGGACAATGTGGGAGATTGTGTCTTATTGACAGTGTTATACCGCCGACTGGGGTGTCAGAGAGGTCGGGATCCCCAATCCTATGAATATGGGAACAAGATTTCATTAAGTGTAACGCAGATAACGCAGCGCTTATTTAAATATATAAATACTATAAAGGTTATAATTAAAGGGGTTGTCCGGCGCTAAAAAATTATTCACAGAATAACACACATTACAAAGTTATACAACTTTGTAATGTATGTTATGTCTGTGAATGGCCCCCTTCCCCGTGTCCCACCACCCCCACCCGTGTACCCGGAAGTGTGGTGCGCTATACTCACCTGTCACGTGCCGACCACGGTCTCCGATCCTCAGCAGTGACATCTTCTTCGGGCGGCCGGCGGATCTTCCCCAGTGCCGGCCCCCCTCTGCAGCGTCATCCGAAGCTCAGCCACGATTGGCTGAGCATAACTGTGCTCAGCCAATCGCAGCTGAGCAGCTGATGACGTGGCCGCGTGATACGACAGGCAACAAGGGCTTTATTTGTCAATGTTCCAGTTATTGTACATAGATTCTCAAAGTGCCTATAGCTGATTGGGCGAGACGGTCACAAGCCATATTCTAAGCTCAGGTAGCAAGTACAAAGTAGATGGCACCAAAGAGGTTATAGAGAGGATGGAGAAGGGAGAGCAGAGAGGGAGACGAGATTAGGAAAGGTTATAAGCCTGGAGAGATGAGTCTTCAGGGCACGCTTGAAACTGGGGGTGTTTGGTATGAGTCTGAGCTCTTTAGGTAGGGCGTTCCAGCGAACTGGTGCAGCACGAGAGAAGTCTTGGAGGCGGGAGTAAGAGGTTCTGATTATGGAAGATGTTAGTGTAAGGTCATTAGCAGAATGCAGAGCATGGGGAGGATGAATGTATGAGAAAGATGAGCAGCCGCCGCCATCACTGTCCTGAAGTGGTTATATTCAGGAAGCTGCCTGGTCACTGCGTGCTGCTGCCCACCCGAAACCCCCTCTGTCCCTGATGTGCGCTTGTCTATCATCCAGCACCATATTGCTTGCAGAGAGGAGAAAAATCCAGCGCTGCCACTGCATGCAGACAATTGCACCGACGTATAGGAAAACAGATTGGCACTTTATTTAGAGTAAGCTCGAGGTTAACATGTTTCGGGAGGCACTCTCCCTTCCTCAGAACAATGTGCACATGTTAGCCTCGTGCTTACTCTAAATAAAGTGCCAATCTGTTTTCCTACACGTCGGTGCAATTGTCTGCATGCAGTGGCAGCGCTGGATTTCGGTACCCGACAATTTTTCTCCTCTCTGCAAGCAATATTGTTACTACGGGCCCTCAATCCGGGAGCACCCCGTCCGTTGGTACTTCCAGCTTTGGCAGCCACTGACTGCTATCACCGTTTTTCCTAGCCGTGAGGTGCAACGTATCCAGTACCCCTAAGTAGGGTGATACGCTTCAAGCCCAAGTGGCTACCAGGTGAGCGCATTACCTCGCTAACTCTCTCATCCACCCTCTGGTATCATACTAGGCGCCGGCACCTTGTTCTTTTTTCTCCTCTTTTGAATCCAGCACCATAGTGAGGGTCCTGAGGCAGGGATTCTCTTGTCACTTTGTGGATATTCTGGATCCATAAAACGTGCACAATGGGCACTGATACACATAAAACGCCAGTGGTGTGATGGAGTGTCAGAGGGCGAATGACCACCACGTTATAATAACCATTACCTCCATTATGTCTGTACATCAGCTCCGATTTAATCACGAAAAAACACTGCTTCAGAAGGGTTAAATGACAAACCCAGCTCTGCTACCTCAGTGTTTTTTTATAGGGACAGCTGGAACTTTCTGCTTTGTTGCCGCCCGTAATGTAAACTTTTCTGACAGATAAGCCGATTCTATAGACATTGTGCTGGCAGCTCGCCTGCAGCACGCCCCACCAATACCCTGCAGCACGCCCCACCAATACCCTGCAGCACGCCCCACCAATACCCTGCAGCACGCCCCACCAATACCCTGCAGCACGCCCCACCAATACCCTGCAGCACGCCCCACCAATACCCTGCAGCACGCCCCACCAATACCCTGCAGCACGCCCCACCAATACCCTGCAGCACGCCCCACCAATACCCTGCAGCACGCCCCACCAATACCCTGCAGCACGCCCCACCAATACCCTGCAGCACGCCCCACCAATACCCTGCAGCACGCCCCACCAATACCCTGCAGCACGCCCCACCAATACCCTGCAGCGTGCCCCACACATAACCTGCAGCACGCCCCACACATAACCTGCAGCACGCCCCACACGTAACCTGCACCGTCGCCTCAGGTTTACTTTCCCATGGAGAAGGGCTGTTTGGCCAAGGAATGGACTGAACCTATAAATGAAGACTAACATTTACTGTGGGCTCTGTGTAACCTGCACCCTGGGATCTGTATACAGAGAGCAATTCCACCCACATGTTGTTTATACAGGAACAGGACTGGCATCTACAGAGATTACAACAGAGATCAAAATCCGGGAGCAAATCTTGGGGTGGGGAGAAAGTGGCCGGATGGTGAGGTCGATGTGAGGACGTGAAACCAGGATCTGCACAGATGAGCCGCCTGTCTGCTGCTGAGACTCCTCGTCTGACACATTTGTCTCCACTTCATAGCCTGCTTCTATGTGACCCGATATCAGTCACCCTGCCTGCATGTCCCGATATCAGTCACCCTGCCTGCATGTCCCGATATCAGTCACCCTGCCTGCATGTCCCGATATCAGTCACCCTGCCTGCTTCTATGTGACCCTATATCAGTCACCCTGCCTGCATGCCCCGATATCAGTCACCCTGCCTGCATGCCCCGATATCAGTCACCCTGCCTGCATGCCCCGATATCAGTCACCCTGCCTGCATGCCCCGATATCAGTCACCCTGCCTGCATGCCCCGATATCAGTCACCCTGCCTGCATGCCCCGATATCAGTCACCCTGCCTGCATGCCCCGATATCAGTCACCCTGCCTGCATGCCCCGATATCAGTCACCCTGCCTGCATGCCCCGATATCAGTCACCCTGCCTGCATGTCCCGATATCAGTCACCCTGCCTGCATGTCCCGATATCAGTCACCCTGCCTGCTTCTATGTGACCCTATATCAGTCACCCTTCCTGCATGTCCCGATATCAGTCACCCTGCCTGCATGCCCAGATATCAGTCACCCTGCCTGCATGTCCCGATATCAGTCACCCTGCCTGCATGTCCCGATATCAGTCACCCTGCCAGCATGGCCCGATATCAGTCACCCTGCCTGCATGTCCCGATATCAGTCACCCTGCCTGCATGCCCAGATATCAGTCACCCTGCCTGCATGCCCAGATATCAGTCACCCTGCCTGCATGTCCCGATATCAGTCACCCTGCCTGCTTCTATGTGACCCTATATCAGTCACCCTGCCTGCATGCCCCGATATCAGTCACCCTGCCTGCATGCCCCGATATCAGTCACCCTGCCTGCATGCCCCGATATCAGTCACCCTGCCTGCATGCCCCGATATCAGTCACCCTGCCTGCATGCCCCGATATCAGTCACCCTGCCTGCATGCCCCGATATCAGTCACCCTGCCTGCATGTCCCGATATCAGTCACCCTGCCTGCATGCCCCGATATCAGTCACCCTGCCTGCATGCCCCGATATCAGTCACCCTGCCTGCATGTCCCGATATCAGTCACCCTGCCTGCATGTCCCGATATCAGTCACCCTGCCTGCTTCTATGTGACCCTATATCAGTCACCCTTCCTGCATGTCCCGATATCAGTCACCCTGCCTGCATGTCCCGATATCAGTCACCCTGCCTGCATGCCCAGATATCAGTCACCCTGCCTGCATGTCCCGATATCAGTCACCCTGCCAGCATGGCCCGATATCAGTCACCCTGCCTGCATGTCCCGATATCAGTCACCCTGCCTGCATGCCCCGATATCAGTCACCCTGCCTGCATGTCCCGATATCAGTCACCCTGCCTGCATGTCCCGATATCAGTCACCCTGCCTGCTTCTATGTGACCCTATATCAGTCACCCTTCCTGCATGTCCCGATATCAGTCACCCTGCCTGCATGTCCCGATATCAGTCACCCTGCCAGCATGTCCCGATATCAGTCACCCTGCCTGCATGCCCAGATATCAGTCACCCTGCCTGCACGTCCCGATATCAGTCACCCTGCCTGCACGTCCCGATATCAGTCACCCTGCCTGCACGCCCCGATATCAGTCACCCTGCCTGCATGTCCCGATATCAGTCACCCTGCCTGCATGTCCCGATATCAGTCACCCTGCCTGCTTCTATGTGACCCTATATCAGTCACCCTGCCTGCATGCCCCGATATCAGTCACCCTGCCTGCATGACCCGATATCAGTCACCCTGCCTGCATGCCCCGATATCAGTCACCCTGCCTGCATGCCCCGATATCAGTCACCCTGCCTGCATGCCCCGATATCAGTCACCCTGCCTGCATGCCCCGATATCAGTCACCCTGCCTGCATGTCCCGATATCAGTCACCCTGCCTGCATGCCCCGATATCAGTCACCCTGCCTGCATGCCCCGATATCAGTCACCCTGCCTGCATGCCCCGATATCAGTCACCCTGCCTGCATGCCCAGATATCAGTCACCCTTCCTGCTTCTATGTGACCCTATATCAGTCACCCTTCCTGCATGTCCCGATATCAGTCACCCTGCCTGCATGTCCCGATATCAGTCACCCTGCCAGCATGTCCCGATATCAGTCACCCTGCCTGCATGCCCAGATATCAGTCACCCTGCCTGCACGTCCCGATATCAGTCACCCTGCCTGCACGTCCCGATATCAGTCACCCTGCCTGCACGCCCCGATATCAGTCACCCTGCCTGCATGTCCCGATATCAGTCACCCTGCCTGCATGTCCCGATATCAGTCACCCTGCCTGCTTCTATGTGACCCTATATCAGTCACCCTGCCTGCATGCCCCGATATCAGTCACCCTGCCTGCATGCCCCGATATCAGTCACCCTGCCTGCATGCCCCGATATCAGTCACCCTGCCTGCATGCCCCGATATCAGTCACCCTGCCTGCATGCCCCGATATCAGTCACCCTGCCTGCATGCCCCGATATCAGTCACCCTGCCTGCATGTCCCGATATCAGTCACCCTGCCTGCATGCCCCGATATCAGTCACCCTGCCTGCATGCCCCGATATCAGTCACCCTGCCTGCATGCCCCGATATCAGTCACCCTGCCTGCATGCCCAGATATCAGTCACCCTTCCTGCTTCTATGTGACCCGATATCAGTCACCCTGCCTGCATGTCCCGATATCAGTCACCCTGCCAGGCTGAGCTGGTGAGGCGACCCGTAGTGATTGGTGAGGACCCCCTGGTTGCCGGTGAGATACAAACCTCCACTCTTTAAGAAAGACAGGTTCAACAGACGCAGCCAACTTCAATACAATGCTGGAGTACAGTATATAGCTTATAAAAAATAGTATATTTTATAGTATAGTAAAAAAAAGTACAGTGATAAACAGAGTTACTCTTAAATCAAGTTAAGAGCTTAGTTTTTCAAAATAGTGACTTGGTGTAAGAGCATTGCTTTGGTGTAAGAGCTCCCTATACTGGGTGGGAGGGGGAGTGGGGGAGGGGCATGGTCTGCATAGCGGGGTCTACAGCCCTGTACTCTGACCCAGGAAGTCTCCCTCATCTTCCAAATCATAGCAGATCCACTTCAGGCTGGGGCTTAGAGAAAGGATAACAGTGTTATATAGAGGGAATAGAGCACAGCATAACAGTGTTATACAGAGGGAATAGAGCAAAGGATAACAGCGTTATAAGGAGGGGAATAGAGCAAAGGATAACAGCGTTATAAGGAGGGGAATAGAGCACAGGATAACAGCGTTATACAGAGGGAATAGAGCACAGGATAACAGCGTTATATGGAGGGGAAAAGAGCAAAGGATAACAGCGTTATACAGAGGGAATAGAGCACAGGATAACAGCGTTATACAGAGGGAATAGAGCAAAGGATAACAGCGTTATACAGAGGGAATAGAGCACAGGATAACAGTGTTATACAGAGGGAATAGAGCAAAGGATAACAGTGTTATAAGGAGGGGAATAGAGCACAGGATAACAGCGTTATACAGAGGGAATAGAGCAAAGGATAACAGCGTTATACAGAGGGAATAGAGCACAGGATAACAGCGTTATACGGAGGGAATAGAGCACAGGATAACAGTGTTATACAGAGGGAATAGAGCAAAGGATAACAGCGTTATACAGAGGGAATAGAGCACAGGATAACAGCGTTATATGGAGGGGAATAGAGCACAGGATAACAGCGTTATACAGAGGGAATAGAGCACAGGATAACAGCGTTATACAGAGGGAATAGAGCACAGGATAACAGCGTTATACGGAGGGAATAGAGCAAAGGATACCAGCGTTATACAGAGGGAATAGAGCACAGGATAACAGCGTTATACGGAGGGAATAGAGCACAGGATAACAGTGTTATACAGAGGGAATAGAGCAAAGGATAACAGCGTTATACAGAGGGAATAGAGCACAGGATAAAAGCGTTATACGGAGGGGAATAGAGCAAAGGATAACAGCGTTATAAGGAGGGAATAGAGCACAGGATAACAGCGTTATACGGAGGGAATAGAGCACAGGATAACAGCGTTATACAGAGGGAATAGAGCACAGGATAACAGCGTTATACAGAGGGAATAGAGCACAGGATAACAGCGTTATACGGAGGGAATAGAGCACAGGATAACAGTGTTATACAGAGGGAATAGAGCAAAGGATAACAGCGTTATACAGAGGGAATAGAGCACAGGATAACAGCGTTATACAGAGGGAATAGAGCACAGGATAACAGCGTTATACGGAGGGAATAGAGCACAGGATAACAGCGTTATAAGGAGGGGAATAGAGCAAAGGATAACAGCGTTATACAGAGGGAATAGAGCACAGGATAACAGCGTTATACAGAGGGGAATAGAGCACAGGATAACAGCGTTATACAGAGGGAATAGAGCAAAGGATAACAGCGTTATACAGAGGGAATAGAGCAAAGGATAACAGCGTTATACAGAGGGAATAGAGCAAAGGATAAGAGCGTTATAAGGAGGGGAATAGAGCACAGGATAACAGCGTTATACAGAGGGAATAGAGCACAGGATAACAGCGTTATACAGAGGGAATAGAGCAAAGGATAACAGCGTTATACAGAGGGAATAGAGCAAAGGATAACAGTGTTATACAGAGGGAATAGAGCAAAGGATAACAGCGTTATACAGAGGGAATAGAGCAAAGGATAACAGCGTTATACAGAGGGAATAGAGCAAAGGATAACAGCGTTATACAGAGGGAATAGAGCACAGGATAACAGTGTTATACAGAGGGAATAGAGCACAGGATAACAGTGTTATACAGAGGGAATAGAGCACAGGATAACAGTGTTATACAGAGGGAATAGAGCAAAGGATAACAGTGTTATAAGGAGGGGAATAGAGCACAGGATAACAGCGTTATATGGAGGGAATAGAGCACAGGATAACAGCGTTATATGGAGGGAATAGAGCACAGGATAACAGCGTTATACAGAGGGAATAGAGCAAAGGATAACAGCGTTATACAGAGGGAATAGAGCACAGGATAACAGTGTTATACAGAGGGAATAGAGCACAGGATAACAGTGTTATACAGAGGGGAATAGAGCACAGGATAACAGCGTTATACAGAGGGAATAGAGCACAGGATAACAGCGTTATACAGAGGGAATAGAGCACAGGATAACAGCGTTATACAGAGGGAATAGAGCAAAGGATAACAGCGTTATACAGAGGGAATAGAGCAAAGGATAACAGCGTTATACAGAGGGGAATAGAGCAAAGGATAACAGCGTTATACAGAGGGAATAGAGCACAGGATAACAGCGTTATACAGAGGGAATAGAGCACAGGATAACAGCGTTATACAGAGGGAATAGAGCACAGGATAACAGCGTTATACAGAGGGAATAGAGCACAGGATAACAGCGTTATACAGAGGGAATAGAGCACAGGATAACAGCGTTATACAGAGGGAATAGAGCACAGGATAACCGCGTTATACAGAGGGAATAGAGCACAGGATAACAGCGTTATACAGAGGGAATAGAGCACAGGATAACAGTGTTATACAGAGGGAATAGAGCACAGGATAACAGCGTTATACAGAGGGAATAGAGCACAGGATAACAGCGTTATACAGAGGGAATAGAGCACAGGATAACAGCGTTATACAGAGGGAATAGAGCAAAGGATAACAGGGTTATACAGAGGGAATAGAGCACAGGATAACAGCGTTATACAGAGGGAATAGAGCACAGGATAACAGCGTTATACAGAGGGAATAGAGCAAAGGATAACAGCGTTATACAGAGGGAATAGAGCAAAGGATAACAGCGTTATACAGAGGGAATAGAGCAAAGGATAACAGTGTTATAAGGAGGGGAATAGAGCAAAGGATAACAGCGTTATACAGAGGGAATAGAGCACAGGATAACAGTGTTATACAGAGGGAATAGAGCAAAGGATAACAGTGTTATAAGGAGGGGAATAGAGCACAGGATAACAGCGTTATACAGAGGGAATAGAGCACAGGATAACAGCGTTATACAGAGGGAATAGAGCACAGGATAACAGCGTTATACAGAGGGAATAGAGCACAGGATAACAGCGTTATAAGGGGGAATAGAGCAAAGGATAACAGCGTTATACAGAGGGAATAGAGCAAAGGATAACAGCGTTATACAGAGGGAATAGAGCACAGGATAACAGCGTTATACAGAGGGAATAGAGCACAGGATAACAGCGTTATACAGAGGGAATAGAGCACAGGATAACAGCGTTATACAGAGGGAATAGAGCAAAGGATAACAGCGTTATACAGAGGGAATAGAGCAAAGGATAACAGCGTTATACAGAGGGAATAGAGCACAGGATAACAGCGTTATACAGAGGGAATAGAGCACAGGATAACAGTGTTATACAGAGGGAATAGAGCACAGGATAACAGCGTTATACAGAGGGAATAGAGCAAAGGATAACAGCGTTATACAGAGGGAATAGAGCACAGGATAACAGCGTTATACAGAGGGGAATAGAGCACAGGATAACAGCGTTATACAGAGGGAATAGAGCACAGGATAACAGCGTTATACAGAGGGGAATAGAGCACAGGATAACAGCGTTATACAGAGGGAATAGAGCAAAGGATAACAGCGTTATACAGAGGGAATAGAGCAAAGGATAACAGCGTTATACAGAGGGAATAGAGCACAGGATAACAGCGTTATACAGAGGGAATAGAGCAAAGGATAACAGCGTTATACAGAGGGAATAGAGCTCAGGATAACAGCGTTATACAGAGGGAATAGAGCAAAGGATAACAGCGTTATAAGGAGGGGAATAGAGCACAGGATAACAGTGTTATACAGAGGGAATAGAGCAAAGGATAACAGTGTTATACAGAGGGAATAGAGCAAAGGATAACAGCGTTATACAGAGGGAATAGAGCACAGGATAACAGCATTATACAGAGGGAATAGAGCACAGGATAACAGTGTTATACAGAGGGAATAGAGCACAGGATAACCGCGTTATACAGAGGGAATAGAGCACAGGATAACAGCGTTATACAGAGGGAATAGAGCACAGGATAACCGCGTTATACAGAGGGAATAGAGCACAGGATAACAGCGTTATACAGAGGGAATAGAGCACAGGATAACCGCGTTATACAGAGGGAATAGAGCAAAGGATAACAGTGTTATACAGAGGGAATAGAGCAAAGGATAACAGCGTTATACAAAGGGAATAGAGCACAGGATAACAGCATTATACAGAGGGAATAGAGCACAGGATAACAGTGTTATACAGAGGGAATAGAGCACAGGATAACCGCGTTATACAGAGGGAATAGAGCACAGGATAACAGCGTTATACAGAGGGAATAGAGCACAGGATAACCGCGTTATACAGAGGGAATAGAGCAAAGGATAACAGCGTTATACAGAGGGAATAGAGCAAAGGATATGGAGGGGAATAGAGTAATTTTAAGGAACTTTTTTTTTTCTTAGTTTAAATTTTTTAAAAGCTGTGTGAAATAAAATAAAAGTTACACAGGTTACATATCGCTGTAATCGTACTGAGTTGAGGACCATAGATAACATGTCACTTTTACCCTATGGCAAGCAGAGTAAACACAAACACCACAAAATTTAAAAAATTGCGTTTTGTTTTTTTTTCAATTTTACCACACATATAATTTTTTCCTGGTTTCGCAGTGTACTTTATGCAAAAATTCAGCCTGTCATTGCAAAGTACAATTAGTGGCACAAAAAATAAGGGCTCATGTGGGTCTAGGTGAAAAAATACAAGTGCTTTGGCCTTTTAAGCACAAGGAGGAAAAATCAAAAATGTAAAAATGAAAATTGGCCTGGCCTCCAAAGGGTTAGCACCTTGATGAAGAGACGGCACAGTCCCCTCCTGGCGGCACAGTCCCCTCCTGGCGGCACAGTCCCCTCCTGGCGGCACAGTCCCTTCCTGGCGGCACAGTCCCCTCCTGGCGGCACAGTCCCCTCCTGGCGGCACAGACCCCTCCTGGAGGCACAGTCTTCTCCTGGCGGCACAGTCTCTGGTTTACAATTAATTACTAATTTTGTACAGATTTTAATGTTATACAGGGATAAGGTGAGAAATGAAGAGCAGACTGAGTGATTACATCCAACACGGCTGGTAAGGCCCCGGCCTCCTCCTGGTCAGTCTGGGGAGGCCCCGGCCTCCTCCTGGTCAGTCTGGGGAGGCCCCGGCCTCCTCCTGGTCAGTCTGGGGAGGCCCCGGCCTCTTCCTGGCCAGTCTGGGGAGGCCCCGGCCTCCTCCTGGCCAGTCTGGGGAGGCCCCGGCCTCCTCCTGGTCAGTCTGGGGAGGCCCCGGCCACCTCCTGGTCAGTCTGGGGAGGCCCCGGCCTCCTCCTGGTCAGTCTGGGGAGGCCCCGGCCACCTCCTGGTCAGTCTGGGGAGGCCCTGGCCTCCTCCTGGTCAGTCTGGGGAGGCCCCGGCCTCATGTGTATGAATGATATTTAGCCTCGCTCCCCTCAGAATGTGTATGAGTGATGGAGTGATGTGTATGATGTGTGTGAGTGATGTTTAGGAGTGATCTTTGGCCTCGCTCCCAGCAGGATGTGTATGGGTTCTGGATGTCCCTGTGAGTTTTCTCCAGGTTCTAGGTTTTTCCTCCTCGTATATTAGACATGGGGGTCTCCACTCTCGGCTGTGTATCATCTGAAGACGATTTTCTTGTCTTCTGATTTTAATTAGTACATTTTTGAGTTATGGAAAGACCATAGTGAGTGTAGAGCTCCACCTCCTGGACGTACTGAGAACTGCACTACGGACAGGAATGGCAGTACCTGTGGATAGTACACCCAGGGAGGATCTCGCACCAGGCTGCCGATATTACATTGCTCACTTCTGGGAGTGTAGCCTGCACATGGCACTGACCAGTCGCACTCACTAAGAGCTCCGCCAGCCGCCCGGCCTTCTGAGTCCGCTATAGTGTCTCACAGCCTCCTACCTTCCCCCATGCTGGCAAAATTTAGTTAGCTCTGCTTGACCTGCACTAGGCTGCCCCACCATTTGTCTTTAATGTAAAGTGCTTCTCCTAGTGACTGTGCTTGGATAGGTTTACGGTTCATAATGTTTAGCTGGTTGTATGGGCACCTCCTCTAATTAACATCAGTTTACAGAGTTAGCTATGTGTGTTAGTGTTGTGTCCCACCATTTTTATTATTATTATTATTATTATTTATTTATTTATAAAGCGCCCTTAGTTCCAGAGCGCTATACAATAGATAGGCAACAGGCAGGAACAATACAAGATCAGAAAACATTACATGAAGGCAAAAGACAGACTGGTACATGGGGGAAGAGGACCCTGCCCGCGAGGGCTCACAATCTATGGGGTATAGGGAGAGAAACAGGAGGTAAAGTGCAGCCAGTCAGTGTGATGCAGAGTTATTGTAGGTTGTAGCCTAGTATATAGAGATGGGTTTTCAGGTTAGTTTTGAAGGACTTGATGGTGGATGAGAGACGGATGGGTCGGGGTAGTGAGTTCCAGAGTATGGGGGAGGCTCGGGCAAAGTCTTGGAGGCGGTTGTGCGAGGTACGAACAAGGGGGGAGCGGAGACGGAGGTCACTGGAGGATCGAAGGTTGCGTGAGGGACGGTAGCGGGATATCAGGTCAGAGATGTACGGAGGGGACAGGTTGTGGATGGCCTTGTATGTCATGGTCAACAATTTAAAGTCAATACGTTGGGCAATGGGGAGCCAGTGGAGGGATTGGCAGAGGGGAGAGGCTGAGGCAAAGCGAGGGGAAAGGTGGATTAGTCGGGCAGCAGAGTTAAGGATAGACTGGAGGGAAGCAAAGGAGTTAGCTGGAAGGCCAGAGAGGAGGATGTTACAGTAGTCCAAGCGGGAGATAATGAGTGTTGCTATTGGTTACACCCTTTGCAAAAGTCTGTATTTATAAGTGTAAGTAGTAATGTAGCAGTACCAAAGTTTTACCATTAGATGTTGGTGTTGAAAGTATGTGTGTCTAGATATTGCACAGCTGTAGGAGCTAAAGGGTTATTGTTTTTCTTATGTACCACATGGATCTGTACAAAGAGTTCTTTTCTTCTTCTAACCTATCATCTTTCTCTTTGCACCTTGCACACGCACTCCTCACCCACTCACAGCACAGTTTACACAGGCTGTAGTAAGGAAGTCACATGGGTAGAGGAAGTGTGAGGTCTTCTTGCTTTGGATTCTGTAGAGGAAGGACAAGGCTAGGATGCACCCTACAGCAGCCAAGTTAGCAAACTTATTATACACTATGCAGTGTTAAGTCACTACTAGAGAGGACAAGTCAAGGATCATCCTAACCCACGCCGTGGACAAAAGGAACACAGTGCAGGACAGTATTCACAAGAAGTAAGGAACTGATCCGAATAAAGCAAAGCTGCTAGAAGCCTATGCACTTTATCTCGCAGCACGGATGTAATCGGAGAACTCTGACCACTCTGCTCATCCCAGGTTAAAAGGTCTGGGGCTTGTGTCACCCTCTAGGACGGGTCACCCGGGACTAGACACTGGTGGGCAATAGGTGGTGCAAAGACCAAGCAGTCAAAACACGGGCACAAGTATTCTCTCTACTCACAGGTATTCTACTTATTCAACCTCTAAAGTTCCAGCAGAGGACAGTACTACTTGGGTTGGGACTCTCTCAACATCCTCCACTCTTCTCCTCTGACCCCTTTCTACTTCTCAGCACGCACCCCAGCCAGCATGGCTGTATCACCTTCTCACTCTCACTACAGATCTGTTCCTGCCTCAAGTATAAAGTATACTGTATTTTCCTGTATCAAGTATCTTTACAGTAAACAAAAGTATATTGATGTCAACGGAACTCTGTGGTTCTTCACTAAGCACCAACACAGCAATCTACAGCTTCCTTCGGTCATTTCCCCTTTCTGTAGGTGGCAGTGCCAATAGTTCAGGGTCACTACACTACTCTGGACCACAGTGATAACTAACCAAGGGACCCCTAAACAGCCTGGTATGTCACCGCCCACAGGGGAACAAGGTATAGCCGGCCCAATCAAAATAAAAGCAGGTGTGCCACCATACCTATGTGCCCGACCAGCACTGGCATCACAACACAATACCACCTGGCAAGGCTATACCTCGGGCAACCACCACACCAGTGGAGTCATGCTGTTCCAGCTAACCTGTCACCGGTCATCTGTCCCTGCTCACCGGCAGGGCGGTCACCACATTATTAGACTTTACAAAGTTAGCATGCTGAATGCTGCCAGGGCCGTATTGCCAGCTGCTGCCGCCCCTGGCACTAAAGCTGAAGATGCTCCATGCTCACTCACCAATCAGCATCAGGATTGGTAGGTAATAGCTCCAGACGTCACATTTAACACCGCTAGACCTGACCAATACCGCCATACTGTGACTGGACAACACCGCCATACCAGACCTGACCAATACCACCATACTGTGACTGGACAACACTGCCATACCAGACCTGACCAATACCGCCATACTGTGACTGGACAACACTGCCATACCAGACCTGACCAATACCGCCATACTGTGACTGGATAACACCACTATACCAAACCTGACCAATACCGCCATATTGTGACTGGACAACACTGCCATACCACACCTGACCAATACCGCCATACTGTGACTGGATAACACCACTATACCAGACCTGACCAATACCGCCATACTGTGACTGGAATACACCTTCAATACCAGACCTGACCAATACCGCCATACTGTGACTGGATAACACTGTCATAACACACCTGACCAATACCACCATACTGTGACTGGATAACACTGCCATACCAGACCTGACCAATACCACCATACTGTGACTGGATAACACTGTCATACCAGACCTGACCAATACCGCCATACTGTGACTGGATAACACCTCCATACCAAACCTGACCAATACCGCCATACTGTGACTGGATAACACTGTCATAACACACCTAACCAATACCTCCATACTGTGACTGGATAACACTGTCATACCAGACCTGACCAATACCGCCATACTGTGACTGGATAACACCGCCACACCAGACCTGACCAATACCGCCATACTGTGACTGGATACCACCGCCACACCAGACCTGACCAATACCGCCATACTGTGACTGGATAACACCGCCACACCAGACCTGACCAATACCGCCATACTGTGACTGGATAACACTGCCATATCAGACCTGACCAATACCGCCATACTGTGACTGGATAACACCTCCATACCAGACCTGACCAATACCGCCATACTGTGACTGGATAACACTGCCACACCAGACCTGACCAATACCGCCATACTGTAACTGGATAACATCGCTATACCAGACCTGACCAATACCACCATACTGTGACTGGATAACACTGCCATACCAGACCTGACCAATACCGCCATACTGTAACTGGATAACACTGCCACACCAGACCTGACCAATACCGCCATACTGTGACTGGATAACACCTCCATACCAGACCTGACCAATACCGCCATACTGTGACTGGATAACACTGTCCTAACACACCTGACCAATACCGCCATACTGTGACTGGATAACACTGTCATACCAGACCTGACCAATACCGCCATACTGTAACTGGATAACACCTCCATACCAGACCTGACCAATACTGCCATACTGTGACTGGATAACACTGTCATACCAGACCTGACCAATACCGCCATACTGTAACTGGATAACACCTCCATACCAGACCTGACCAATACCGCCATACTGTGACTGGATAACACTGCCATACCACACCTGACCAATACCACCATACTGTGACTGGATGACACTGCCATACCAGACCTGACCAATACCGCCATACTGTGAATGGATAACACCGCCATACCAGACCTGACCGATACCGCCATACTGTGACTGGATAACACTGCCATACCAGACCTGACCAATACCACCATACTGTGACTGGATAACACCACTATACCAGACCTGACCAATACCACCATACTGTGACTGGATAACACTGCCATACCAGACCTGACCGATACCGCCACAGGCCGCAGCTGGATAACTTCTCCTGCCTTACTAGACATTTCTCCAGGTGTGGGATAAGCTGATGCCTCAATACGGCCCGACGCCCAGGGCTGAGGAGTCCTCTTTTTGATGACCCAGCCTTCCCGCCTGCCATAGAACCTCTTTTTTTATTTGGTCTCAGGATACACCAGGTCTTGGGTGCGTTTACACACAGAGATTTATCTGACAGATCTTTGAAGCTAAACCCAGGAACAGACTATAAACAGAGATCAGGTCATAAAGGAAAGACTGAGATTTCTCCTATTTTCAAATCCACTCCTGGCTTTGGCTTCAAATCTTTGGCAGATAATCTGTCGTCAGATCTGTTGGTGGAATAGGGCCCTAAGATTTCTCCTTTTCAAATCCATTCCTGACTTTGGCTTCCAAAATCTGTCAGATAAATCTGCCTGTGTAGACGCACCGTTAGATAACAAGCGCATTCTTTAGGGCCCTATTCCACCAGACTATTATCGTTCAGATTATTGTTAAATCGTTCGAATCTAAACGATAAGCGTTCGGTTGAAATGCAGTTAACGGTTAACGACCGAACGAGAAATCGTTGATCCCTTTATAAGACCTGGACCTATTTTTATCGTTGCTTGTTCGCAAATCGTTCGCATTGAATAAGACGTCGTTCGCAGTAGATCCGAACGCAATAGCGAAGAAAAAACGATCGCAAATACGACCATGAGTAACGATTATCGTTCCATGGAAATGAGTGAACGTTTTCAGGTCTTTCGCAATAATGGTCGTTTGAGATTGTTAAGCGTTAACGATTATGCGAACGATAATCGTCCAGTGGAATAGGGCCCTAAGTCTTTTGCTTCTCTCCAGGTGACCTGCCCAAGGAAGACCCGCTCATGGTTGGAGTACGGCCAGTTGCAAGCTTTCCTACAGCTGCATTTTCCAAGTGGCGTCTTGTCCACATCACCAACGGATTTAGAAACGGTGACCGTGACCTGGGCTATACTACAACCAGGGAGAAGGAATTGGGGGTCACATTGTCGGAGGATGAATGGAGCAATGCCTTCCTCATGACCCATAAAATGCCCGCTGCCTGCCAGGCACAGGAAAAGAATGTTAAAACATGGATGCTGTGGTACAGGTACCCCCAGTTGCTTCACCAGTGCTACCCAGGGGTGTCTGATCTTTGGTGGAGGTGCGGCTCAGGCGTTGGATCCGCACTCCACATATGGTGGGACTGTCCGGGCTGTTTTCCAGATCCATATTCAGGTGACAGACATTACGCCAACCCCCAAAACCACTTTGCTTTCCCTACTCCTGGGCAACAGATCGCTCATGCGAAAATGCTTGCTACGCCACTTTTTGGCAGCAGCAAGAACTGTTATCCTGAGGCGCTGGAAGGCGCTGGAGCCTCCCTCTATCGCAGAATGGGTCACAATGGTCGATGCACATGGTTGGCGTGGACCACCTATAGGTCAGGATCCATGTTCCCTCAATGGCTGATCTAGAGAGTGACAGTGCATATTGCATTGCTTTCCTGTCTAGGGGTGCCTTCACACCTACCGGATCCGCAGCGGATCCAGTCCCATTCATTTTTATAGAGCACCCGGCTCCCATCCCGCTCTGCCAATCAGTGGTGCTGATTGGCTGACCAGGACCGATGGGAGCCAGGAGCCTGACATGCAGCCGGGGCAGGGCTGCGGGCGGCAAGGCTGCGGGCAACGGGGTTAAATCACATACTTAAAGCGGGATGTCAATCCCACTGCGAGTATGTGCTCTATAGATATGAATGGGACTGGATCTGCAGCGGATCTTGCTGCTAATCCGCAGCATAAGATCTGCTGCGGATCCGGTTGGTGTGAAGGCACCCTAACCCAGTTTTTAATCTACAAAAATCCATTCGCTTTAAGTCTTTGTTCTGTATTGTGTGGCTGTACTTCCTGTTTGAGCAATTGTACACAGTACTACAGGTTCAAGAATGCATTGCTTTACCTCAGCTGTTCATCACAGTCCACCACCCTGCCCATTCCCCGCCCAAATCTGTTGCAGAACATCTAGGCTGTGTTCACACAATGCAGTTTAATTGTGTTACTGAATTGTTTGCAGTTTGTTTATGATTTCATTGTGGTCCCACCCGCACAGCACACTGTATTCCCCAACTGTAACACCACACAGCACTGTATTCTCTACCTGTAACACCACACAGCACGCTGTATTCCCCAACTGTAACACCACACAGCACGCTGTATTCTCTACCTGTAACACCACACAGCACGCTGTATTCTCTACCTGTAACACCACACAGCACTGTATTCTCTACCTGTAACACCACACAGCACTGTATTCTCTACCTGTAACACCACACAGCACGCTGTATTCTCTACCTGTAACACCACACAGCACACTGTATTCCCCAACTGTAACACCACACAGCGCTGTATTCTCTACCTGTAACACCACACAGCACACTGTATCCTCTACCTGTAACACCACACAGCAAGCTGTATTCTCTACCTGTAACACCACACAGCACTGTATTCTCTACCTGTAACACCACACAGCACGCTGTATTCTCTACCTGTAACACCACACAGCACTGTATTCTCTATCTGTAACACCACACAGCACACTGTATTCTCTATCTGTAACACCACCCAGCACGCTGTATTCTCTACCTGTAACACCACACAGCAGGCTGTATTCTCTACCTGTAACACCACACAGCACGCTGTATTCTCTACCTGTAACACCACACAGCACACTGTATTCTCTACCTGTAACACCACACAGCACACTGTATTCTCTACCTGTAACACCGCACAGCACTGTATTCTCTACCTGTAACACCACACAGCACGCTGTATTCTCTACCTGTAACACCACACAGCACGCTGTATTCTCTACCTGTAACACCACACAGCACTGTATTCTCTACCTGTAACACCGCACAGCACTGTATTCTCTACCTGTAACACCACACAGCACTCTGTATTCTCTACCTGTAACACCACACAGCACCCTGTATTCTCTACCTGTAACACCACACAGCACGCTGTATTCTCTACCTGTAACACCACACAGCACACTGTATTCTCTACCTGTAACACCACACAGCACTGTATTATCTACCTGTAACACCACACAGCACGCTGTATTCTCTACCTGTAACACCACACAGCACACTGTATTCTCTACCTGTAACACCACACAGCAGGCTGTATTCTCTACCTGTAACACCACACAGCGCTGTATTCTCTACCTGTAACACCACAAAGCACGCTGTATTCTCTACCTGTAACACCACACAGCACACTGTATTCTCTACCTGTAACACCACACAGCACTGTATTCTCTACCTGTAACAACACACAGCACTGTATTCTCTACCTGTAACACCACACAGCACGCTGTATTCTCTACCTGTAACACCACACAGCGCTGTATTCTCTACCTGTAACACCACACAGCACACTGTATTCTCTACCTGTAACACCACACAGCACTGTATTCTCTACCTGTAACACCACACAGCACACTGTATTCTCTACCTGTAACACCACACAGCACTGTATTCTCTACCTGTAACACCACACAGTACACTGTATTCTCTACCTGTAACACCACACAGCACTGTATTCTCTACCTGTAACACCACACAGCACTGTATTCTCTACCTGTAACACCACACAGCACGCTGTATTCTCTACCTGTAACACCACACAGCACGCTGTACTCTCTACCTGTAACACCACACAGCACTGTATTCTCTACCTGTAACACCACACAGCACACTGTATTCTCTACCTGTAACACCACACAGCACACTGTATTCTCTACCTGTAACACCACACAGCACGCTGTGTTCTCTACCTGTAACACCACACAGCACTGTATTCTCTACCTGTAACACCACACAGCACACTGTATTCTCTACCTGTAACACCACACAGCACGCTGTATTCTCTACCTGTAACACCACACAGCACGCTGTATTCTCTACCTGTAACACCACACAGCACGCTGTATTCTCTACCTGTAACACCACACTGTATTCTCTACCTGTAACACCACACTGTATTCTCTACCTGTAACACCACACAGCAAGCTGTATTCTCTACCTGTAACACCACACAGCACGCTGTATTCTCTACCTGTAACACCACACAGCACCTGTATTCTCTACCTGTAACACCACACAGCAGGCTGTATTCTCTACCTGTAACACCACACAGCGCGCTGTATTCTCTACCTGTAACACTACACAGCACACTGTATTCTCTACCTGTAACACCACACAGCAAGCTGTATTCTCTACCTGTAACACCACACAGCACTGTATTCTCTACCTGTAACACCACACAGCACGCTGTATTCTCTCCCTGTAACACCACACAGCACTGTATTCTCTACCTGTAACACCACACAGCACTGTATTCTCTACCTGTAACACCACACAGCACACTGTATTCTCTACCTGTAACACCACACAGCACTGTATTCTCTACCTGTAACACCACACAGCGCACTGTATTCTCTACCTGTAACACCACACAGCACGCTGTATTCTCTACCTGTAACACCACACAGCACACTGTATTCTCTACCTGTAACACCACACAGCACGCTGTATTCTCTACCTGTAACACCACACAGCACGCTGTATTCTCTACCTGTAACACCACGCAGCACGCTGTATTCTCTACCTGTAACACCACACAGCACTGTATTCTCTACCTGTAACACCACACAGCACGCTGTATTCTCTATCTGTAACACCACACAGCACGCTGTATTCTCTATCTGTAACACCACCCAGCACGCTGTATTCTCTACCTGTAACACCACACAGCACTGTATTCTCTACCTGTAACACCACACAGCACACTGTATTCTCTACCTGTAACACCACACAGCACTGTATTCTCTACCTGTAACATCACACAGCACACTGTATTCTCTACCTGTAACACCACACAGCACACTGTATTCTCTGCCTGTAACACCACACAGCACACTGTATTCTCTACCTGTAACACCACACAGCACGCTGTATTCTCTACCTGTAACACCACACAGCACTGTATTCTCTACCTGTAACACCACACAGCACGCTGTATTCTCTACCTGTAACACCACACAGCACGCTGTATTCTCTACCTGTAACACCACACAGCACGCTGTATTCTCTACCTGTAACACCACACAGCACGCTGTATTCTCTATCTGTAACACCACACAGCACGCTGTATTCTCTATCTGTAACACCACACAGCACGCTGTATTCTCTACCTGTAACACCACACAGCACTGTATTCTCTACCTGTAACACCACACAGCACACTGTATTCTCTACCTGTAACACCACACAGCACTGTATTCTCTACCTGTAACACCACACAGCACACTGTATTCTCTACCTGTAACACCACACAGCACACTGTATTCTCTGCCTGTAACACCACACAGCACACTGTATTCTCTACCTGTAACATCACACAGCGCTGTATTCTCTACCTGTAACACCACACAGCACACTGTATTCTCTACCTGTAACACCACACAGCACTGTATTCTCTACCTGTAACACCACACAGCACACTGTATTCTCTGCCTGTAACACCACACAGCACATATATTCTCTACCTGTAACACCACACAGCACGCTGTATTCTCTACCTGTAACACCACACAGCACTGTATTCTCTACCTGTAACACCACACAGCCCTGTATTCTCTACCTGTAACACCACACAGCACGCTGTATTCTCTATCTGTAACACCACACAGCACGCTGTATTCTCTACCTGTAACACCACACAGCACTGTATTCTCTACCTGTAACACCACACAGCACGCTGTATTCTCTACCTGTAACACCACACAGCACTGTATTCTCTACCTGTAACACCACACAGCACTGTATTCTCTACCTGTAACACCACACAGCACGCTGTATTCTCTACCTGTAACACCACACAGCGCTGTATTCTCTACCTGTAACACCACACAGCGCTGTATTCTCTACCTGTACACCACACAGCACTGTATTCTCTACCTGTAACACCACACAGCGCTGTATTCTCTACCTGTAACACCACACAGCACTGTATTCTCTACCTGTAACACCACACAGCACGCTGTATTCTCTACCTGTAACACCACACAGCACGCTGTATTCTCTACCTGTAACACCACACAGCACGCTGTATTCTCTACCTGTAACACCACACAGCACGCTGTATTCTCTACCTGTAACACCACACAGCACGCTGTATTCTCTACCTGTAACACCACACAGCACTGTATTCTCTACCTGTAACATCACACAGCACACTGTATTCTCTACCTGTAACACCACACAGCACGCTGTATTCTCTACCTGTAACACCACACAGCACGCTGTATTCTCTACCTGTAACACCACACAGCACGCTGTATTCTCTACCTGTAACACCACACAGCACTGTATTCTCTACCTGTAACACCACACTGTATTCTCTACCTGTAACACCACACAGCACTGTATTCTCTACCTGTAACACCACACAGCGCTGTATTCTCTACCTGTAACACCACACAGCACTGTATTCTCTACCTGTAACACCACACAGCACTGTATTCTCTACCTGTAACACCACACAGCATGCTGTATTCTCTACCTGTAACACCACACAGCACGCTGTATTCTCTACCTGTAACACCACACAGCACTGTATTGTCTACCTGTAACACCACACAGCACTGTATTCTCTACCTGTAACACCACACAGTGCTGTATTCTCTACCTGTAACACCACACAGCACACTGTATTCTCTACCTGTAACACCACACAGCACGCTGTATTCTCTACCTGTAACACCACACAGCACTGTATTCTCTACCTGTAACACCACACAGCCTGCTGTATTCTCTACCTGTAACACCACACAGCATGCTGTATTCTCTACCTGTAACACCACACAGCACTGTATTCTCTACCTGTAACACCACACAGCACGCTGTATTCTCTGCCTGTAACACCACACAGCACTAGTGATGCACGATGCACCGAAATATCGATACTACTATCGATATTTCGGTCAGAAAAACGGTTCGATACCAGGATTTCCTGGTATCGATACTTCATGTTAATCTGCATAATAGTGCAGATTAACATGAAGTATGGTGCAGAGAACACGGCCGGCAGCTACCTGAGCGCCGGCCGTGTTCTCTGTGTGCCGTCCCCTCCTCCGCCCGCGAGCTCTCCGCTCCCGGCGGCGCCAAATTTAAATAGCCGGCACACAGCGCTCGCTAGTGCCGCTATTTTAAGGGTATATTGACACGGGCGGGCTTGCAGCGAGATTCTCGGTGCGAGCCCGGCAGGTCCTGGAAGTTCCCATACACTACATACTTGCTGCGGTCTAAACGACCGCAGCGAGTATGTAATTCTGCCGCCCTTAACCCCTTCTGCTCCTGCCCGGCTCCCCCGCTGTAAGCATACATTACCTGTCCTTGCTGCACAGGTCCGGCGTCCTGCTCTCCCGTCCGGCCAATCAGTGTGTTGCCCAGCCGCAGCCACTGATTGGCCGGGCGGGAGAGCAGGACGCCGGACCCGTGCAGCGAGGACAGGTAATGTATGCTTACAGCGGGGGAGCCGGGCGGGAGCAGAAGGGGTTAAGGGCGGTATAATTACATACTCGCTGCGGTCGTTTAGACCGCAGCAAGTATGTAGTGTATGGGAACTGCCAGGACCTGCCGGGCTCGCACCGAGAATCTCGCTGCGAGCCCGTCCGTGTGAATATACCAGGGTAGATGCCGCTGTCATAACCGACAGCGGCATTTAACCCCTGCAGAGCCGCTCCATATGCAGCACGAGTCTGCTGCATATGGATCGGCCCCTCACTGCTAATGACTGCGGCCCGCAATCCCGCGGGCGGCAGTCATTCAACCATTCCAAATACGGGACCCGCCGGTGCTGCGGCAGCGGTCCCTTACACCAGCCAGTTCCCCAACCTCCGGGTCCACAATCCTGTCCCCCCCCCCCCTTCCCACGGGGCCCACCGATACAGTGGCACAACAACTCCCAGAATACCTTCTTGTGGGGAGTTGTTGTTCACAAGGAGGCATGCTGGGAGTTGTTGTGCCAGGAGGCTGCTAATGCATTACAACTCCCAGCAGCATACCTCCTTATGCACTACATCCCCCAGCATACCTCTTTGTGCACGAGGAGGCATGCTGGGATTTGTAGTGCACAAGAATGTATGCTGCACGGAGTTGTGTCAGGAGCTGCACAACTGCAATTCCCAGCATACCTCCTTGTGCACTACAACTCCCAGCATACCTTCTTGTGGGGAGTTGCAAAGCACAAGGAATTATGCTGGAAGTTGTTGTTCACCAGGAGGTATGCTGGGAGTTGTAGTGCACCAGGAGGTATGCTGGGAGGTGTAGTGCACAAGGAGGTATGCTGGGAGTTGCAGTTGCTCGGCAGCAGCCTTTCAAAACATCCCAGCATACCTTCTTATGCACTACAACTCCTAGCATACCTCCCTGTGCACTACAACTCCCCACAAGAAGGTATTCTGGGAGTTGTTGTGCACAGGGAGGTATGCTTGAGGTTAGAGGGGAATAAAAAATGTAAAAAATGTGTTTTAAAATAAAACAAAACAAAAAATAAAGGTTCTAATAATCCCCCCTTTTCCCTTTTTTTAATATATTTGTATTTTTACTTGTTTTTTTCTCAAACTTTTTATTTAGTATCGAATTGGTATTGAGTATCGAAATCCGAAAACTGGTATCGGTATCGAACTCAAAATTTTGGTATCGTGACATCCCTACACAGCACGCTGTATTCTCTACCTGTAACACCACACAGCACTGTATTCTCTACCCGTAACACCACACAGCACTGTATTCTCTACCTGTAACACCACACAGCACGCTGTATTCTCTACCTGTAACACCACACAGCACACTGTATTCTCTACCTGTAACACCACACAGCACTGTATTCTCTACCTGTAACACCACACAGCACTGTATTCTCTACCTGTAACACCACACAGCACGCTGTATTCTCTACCCGTAACACCACACAGCACTGTATTCTCTCCCTGTAACACCACACAGCACTGTATTCTCTACCTGTAACACCACACAGCACGCTGTATTCTCTACCTGTAACACCACACAGCACTGTATTCTCTACCTGTAACACCACACAGCACTGTATTCTCTACCTGTAACACCACACAGCACTGTATTCTCTACCTGTAACACCACACAGCACTGTATTCTCTAACTGTAACACCACACAGCGCTGTATTCTCTACCTGTAACACCACACAGCACTGTATTCTCTACCTGTAACACCACACAGCGCTGTATTCTCTACCTGTAACACCACACAGCACACTGTATTCTCTACCTGTAACACCACACAGCACTGTATTCTCTACCTGTAACACCACACAGCACTGTATTCTCTACCTGTAACACCACACAGCACTGTATTCTCTACCCGTAACACCACACAGCACGCTGTATTCTCTACCTGTAACACCACACAGCGCTGTATTCTCTACCTGTAACACCACACAGCACGCTGTATTCTCTACCTGTAACACCACACAGCACGCTGTATTCTCTACCTGTAACACCACACAGCACGCTGTATTCTCTACCTGTAACACCACACAGCACGCTGTATTCTCTACCTGTAACACCACACTGTATTCTCTACCTGTAACACCACACTGTATTCTCTACCTGTAACACCACACAGCACGCTGTATTCTCTACCTGTAACACCACACAGCACGCTGTATTCTCTACCTGTAACACCACACAGCACACTGTATTCTCTACCTGTAACACCACACAGCACACTGTATTCTCTACCTGTAACACCACACTGTATTCTCTACCTGTAACACCACACAGCACACTGTATTCTCTGCCTGTAACACCACACAGCACACTGTATTCTCTACCTGTAACACCACACAGCACTGTATTCTCTACCTGTAACACCACACAGCACGCTGTATTCTCTACCTGTAACACCACACAGCACGCTGTATTCTCTACCTGTAACACCACACAGCACGCTGTATTCTCTACCTGTAACACCACACAGCACACTGTATTCTCTACCTGTAACACCACACAGCACGCTGTATTCTCTACCTGTAACACCACACAGCACTGTATTCTCTACCCGTAACACCACACAGCACGCTGTTTTCTCTACCTGTAACACCACACAGCGCTGTATTCTCTACCTGTAACACCACACAGCACGCTGTATTCTCTACCTGTAACACCACACAGCACTGTATTCTCTACCTGTAACACCACACAGCACTGTATTCTCTACCTGTAACACCACACAGCACGCTGTATTCTCTACCTGTAACACCACACAGCACGCTGTATTCTCTACCTGTAACACCACACAGCACGCTGTATTCTCTACCTGTAACACCACACAGCACGCTGTATTCTCTACCTGTAACACCACACAGCACTGTATTCTCTACCTGTAACACCACACAGCACGCTGTATTCTCTACCTGTAACACCACACAGCACGCTGTATTCTCTACCTGTAACACCACACAGCACGTTGTATTCTCTACCTGTAACACCACACAGCCTGCTGTATTCTCTACCTGTAACACCACACAGCACGCTGTATTCTCTACCTGTAACACCACACAGCACGCTGTATTCTCTACCTGTAACACCACACAGCACGCTGTATTCTCTACCTGTAACACCACACAGCACTGTATTCTCTACCTGTAACACCACACAGCCTGCTGTATTCTCTACCTGTAACACCACACAGCACACTGGGGGCAGGGGAGTTGTATTGTGGTGCTGCGCCGCGGCTGCTCGGCATAGCCGGTGGGATAGTATGTTGCACAGCCGGTCACTAGTTGGATGGAGCAATGTGACTCCACTGGTGTAGTGGTTGACGAGGTACAGCCCTGCCCTTGGGTGTTTCGTGCCGGTTGGGCACACAGGTATGATGACACACCTGCTTTTAGTTTAGGTTGTCTCCTGTGAACAGTGACCTACCAGGTTGTTGCGGGGTCCCTCGGGCAATTATCACAATGGTCCGCAGTGGAGTAGGGACCCACCCGGACTATTGGCACTGCCACCCACAGAAAGGGGAAATGACCCAAGGAAGGTGTGATTACTGTGTAGGTGTTTGGTGAAGAATCACAGAGTCCCGTTAAAATAAATATGATCTTGTTTACTGTGAAGATACTTGATACAGAAGGCAGGTAATACCACTTTGTCTTGATACGTAGCAATACGTTGCTTTATACTTGATAGACCAGATCTGTACTGAGAGTGAAAGAAGATACAGCCAAGCTGGCTGGGTTGCGTGCTGAGAGGTAGAAACTGCAGAAGAGTAGAGAGGAGGATGTCGAGAGAGTCCCAACCCAAGTAGTACTGTGCTCTGCCAGAACTTCAGAGGTAGAAGAAGTAGAATACTTGAAAGTAGAGAGAATACTTGTGCCCATGTTTTGACTCTTTGGTCCTTGCACCACCTATTGCCCACCAGTGTCGAGTGACCCGTCCTAGCAGGTGACACAAGCCCCAGACCTTGTTACCTTGGAGGAGCGGAATGCTAAGGGTTCCCTGCTTACACCCACACTGCAAGATAAAGTGCATAGGCTTCTAGCAACTTTGCTCTATTTGGATCAGTTCCTTTACTCTTTATGGATACTGCACTGTGTTCCTTCTGGTTCTCGGCATGGGTTAGGATGATCCCTGTCCTCTCTAGTAGCGACTTAACAATGCATAATGTTTAGTAGTGTTGCTTGAAGGAAAAAACTGTATTGAGGTCTAGCGTGTGCATGTGCTCTGCTCAACATCTACCCACACACTACACTGGACTTCCTCTTCCCATGTGACTTCCTTCCTACAGCGCATGTAAGCTGTGCTGTGAGTGGGTGAGGAGTGCGTGTGAAAAATGTAAAGAGAAGGTGATAGGAGAGTAGAAGAAAAAAAACTCTCATTGGTGTAGAGATCCATGTGATACATAAGAAAACAATAACCCTTTAGCTCCTACAGCTGTGCAATATCTAGACATACATACTTTCAACACCAACATCTAGTGGTAAGACATTGGTACTGCTACATTACCACTTACACACATGAGTACAGACTTTTGCGGAGGGTGTAACCAATAGCAACACCCGTGGCGGGATACCACAGTATGTGTCTCTGTGTGGAGGTAGAGGTGTTGTATTCGTCTCTGTGGGGGGGGGGGGGGGGCAGGGGAGTTGTATGTGTCTGTTTGTGTGTGAGGGGGGGGACAGAGGAGTTGTATGTGTCTGTATGGGGGGGGATAGAGGAGTTGTATGTGTGTGTGGGGGGGCAGGGGAGTTGTATGTGTCTGTATGGGGGGGGGGGACAGAGGAGTTGTATGTGTGTGGGGGGGGGGCAGGGGAGTTGTATGTATGTGTGTGGGGGGGGGGGCAGGGGAGCTATATGTGTCTGTATGGGGGGGGGGACAGAGGAGTTGTATGTGTGTGTGGGGGGGCAGGGGAGTTGTATGTGTCTGTATGGGGGGGCAGGGGAGTTGTATGTGTCTGTGGGGGGGGACAGAGGAGTTGTATGTGTGTGTGGGGGGGCAGGGGAGTTGTATGTGTCTGTATGGGGGGGGCAGAGGAGTTGTATGTGTCTGTGGGGGGGGGGCAGAGGAGTTGTATGTGTCTGTGGGGGGGGGACAGAGGAGTTGTATGTGTCTGTATGGGGGGGGACAGAGGAGTTGTATGTGTGTGGGGGGGGGGGGGGCAGGGGAGTTGTATGTGTCTGTGGGGGGGGGGGGG